>NC_092584.1:23906917-24027865 GCF_016086655.4 Lepeophtheirus salmonis | reverse complement strand
ATAATATCAGTGTTTATGTGCCTTAATAATAAAATTTAAAAAAATTCGATACAAAAAGTAAGCAACATCAATTGTTTTACTTCCGAAATATTTATTTGCCCCATTATAAAATTGGCTTTTTTGCACAATTATGGGTTTCATATTATAATTTGTTGGATGGGTTCTGATACTTAGAAAATTTAGCAATAGTTTGGAGCCGCCTTCATTTGATAAATGAACTTTGTTCACGTCCAATATGACCTTTTACATATATTCGATTTGATCTTTTTTTTTTATAACGGATTCAGAATTTTTACGATCTTGAAGTGCAATTCGCAAAAGATTCACCAAATCATTTCATTAATATAAAACTACAATAATTAGATTAAAAATATAAATGAGGTCCAGCCTCACTTTTAAGAATATAATTCCAGCTCGTTTTTGTGTTGTCAGGTTATAAATGCAGTTTATTAACACAGTCGTTACCCAAAACTATTTTACTAAATTAAGAATATAGTTAGTTCTATGGAATGAAGAAAAGGCATCTCAAAATCAATTTGTGATATAATTAATTACCTTATTTAGCTATATTTTTGGTTCAATACACCCTTCTTAACAAGCAATAACAGCCTACACACGCCAATGAACAAATTGGCAACTCTTGACGATGAAAGCAGTGTCCATGGCGTACCACGCCAGTGATGTCGGGGGGGAAGGGGGCTTAAGGGGCTATATGCCTCTCCCGAATTTTTGAAAAATTTACTGTTTTAAAAGAGTTTTTTTAAGGATTTGTTTTTAAAGAATTTAAAGAAACAACCCCTAAAAAACAACGACACATTTATACGGCCATGCAGTCTTTGTTTGTTTTTTTGACAATATGAGGATGTAATAGACTTCTTGATGTTGATGTTGTAAGCAGTACGGATGGAGATGCCAACGGTCTCTGCAACATTTTTGCCACTGATACCCTCGCAGAGGAGATCGCACAACTGTTGCTTATTATTGTTTTTGCTCCAATATTTGAGACATGTGATATAATTTTTTTTTTGTTTCAGCCATCATATGGTTACGTAAGGAAACCTCGTAATTAAAAATATGAGGGTGAAAATTGTAATTAAATGATATTGCAAGTTTTGAATCCTCAATTTGTAAATTATATTTAAGTTATATTTGTGTTTAGTTTATATGCCTGTAATAAAAGTCAATGTTTAAAACACAACTATCAAATTATATTCCTGTTTTGATTTAATAAATCAATTAATTTGTAAGCTACTTAAAAAAAAACACTATCTATAGTGGTTTGGAATTTGAGCTCTCCCTACGACAAATCTGATTATGATTTTCTTTCATAACAAAGGAAAATGTGCATAATTAGTGGGGATGCAATTTTTGTAAATAGAACACATTTTAAGGATTAGAAAAGGAAAAACGTTTAGTGTCTCTGCATTTGCTCTATTTCCTCATTTTATTCATCTTAAATAGATCGTTGTTTTATTGATATCACTCATGTATCAAATATGTCCTCCCTGTATCTAAAAATAAAAATAAAACAAATGAACATGGAAATCCAAACAATTGGATTAATGTTTGGAAGAAGAGCAGTTTACAGAGTTAAACTGTGTTATTAGATCAGCTGCAAGCAGCCATGAGAGGAAGTAATTATACACAAATCCCACTCTGTATAGCGGGTCGTCGAAAAACAAATTCCCCATTTAGCGCATCTATGTTTATTTACTCATATATATTAATATATGATGGATATATGGGGGCGCCTATAGTGGCAATGAAGCGCTCAGGGCAAGGTAGGAAGCGATTCAGGTTTTCCAAAGGTACTTGTAGGATATTGAGGCCTTGTCCACCGCGGCCATGAGGAAGTTCACGTTTGGGTGGTGAACTTTACAGGCCTTGTCCTCCATGAACACCTAGATGCTGTAGTACAGTGGGTTGAGGTCAGGACTCTGAGGGGGCCAAAAGTACTTAGCCATGTAAGCAACGTTCTTGGGAGATTCTTGCCAATGAAGTTTTGGACGGCTTTGGCTGTGCGTCCTGCTGGAATACAACAGAAGCCTCCCTGAACATTTGCTGGAATCATGGGACTACCTTCTTCTTGAGGATGTCGAGGTAATCGTTAACTTTAAGGTTATATCTGGTGTGGATCCAGATTGGCTTCATCTTTTTCCCGTTGGATGCGATGAGCCCCATTATCATCATGGGCGCGGTATGTTTTGTGGTGGTCACGTATCTGGCGGAGTCACCCAAGGGAACGTATGACCGATCATTTTGCCAGTTAAACACCGGTTTCTACCCTGATAGTCTTCTCATCTGAAAATACAACGATGCCGGCTGGATTTAGCTTCCTCGCGTTCAAGATCCTCTCAAGCCTCTTGTCACGCTGTTTTTGCAACAATAAGGGGTTTTCAGCTCTTCTGAGGGATTTGCCGCCTATTTTTTTTTTTTTAATCCTTGAGAGATGCAGTCGACATTTCCACCCCAAGATCTTCTACAATGGATGTGATCGTGGAGCTCAGGTTGGCGATCGTGGCCTCCTTGTACCTAACCAGATCCATTTTTTCTCCCACTTCCAATGAGTCGCATAAGGTCTTGGTCAGCTTCCATCCGCTTTTTAACGTTGTAGACGGTGGATGTGGAGGAGAGTAGAGATATTTTCTCGTCGGGACTCCATAATGAAAACGACTCGTACTTAAGTAATTGATGAAAAAGAAAAGAAAAAATACTCAGGATCCTAGGAACTTTCTGTAAAATTTCAGAAAACCTCTTTACTTAATCTAGTCCCCCCGATATAAGGCCGCAAAGTTGTGGGATTTTTTTTCTCGACAACCCCGTATAGCACGAGCATATACACAGAAATTACTCTTATTTCCTGCCTCAATTATACTCTGAGTGCAACATGTATTACGAACTTATCATTCCAGAGCAAATCCTTATTGCTAGTCTCCATCATTCATTGGCACATGCACTAGTTACTACTCTTAGATGTATTTATAAAAAAAACTAGAATGAAATAATAGAATAAATATACTTCAATGTATCAATAGTATTTTCTTTGCTATTCTTAATATAGAATGTTATTCTCTTTATAAAAGAAATAAAATATCATATTTCATTCCGTATATTTTAAAGAGCGTCTAAATTCAGGAATACCATAATTCTCGTTCCTGCTTTCTCCTTGCGCTCTCCAAAAATCCCATCCCTCATTATTACCTATGTATTAAATGTGAATGTATGTGTGTGAATATGTTTGTCCCTCAATTACCCTCAAACCAATGGATTCATTATGCTGAAATTTTTCTTTTAGTTTTTTATGCTCCAGAAACGGATTTGTTGGCAATTTTTTTAGTCTTTGAGGTCCATGGAGGCCATAAAAAGCATTTTTATCATTTACTTGTACAAACAGAGGGCCAGGTTGTATTTTGGATATTAGAAAGGTTCATTGATGCTTAGGGAATAGGTAGGTAAAGAAATTTACCCTACCTTAGGGTTCCAACAGCCCACAAACCTTTGGCAGGAGTGTATTTTAGCATATTTGAAGGGGTTCTTGGTGCTTAAAAACACAGCAGTTTAAACTGTCATAAGGGGCAGTACTTCACATGAACGCTGGGGTGTATTTTTGGATAGTCAGTTGCCTGTAATAGCAATTAATAGAATTAAACATTCTCACCAAGTAGATTAATTTGATAGAAATGTGTTAAAAAAACAACCAAAAACACGTGTCATTTATTTTAAAGATAATTGATATGAATTTATTACAATTAAATTAGCGTAACATTGTAGGTCGTATTTTCTATATTTCAGGAGCCTCCATTAAGAAATTGATTGCTTAATTTTGTAGTTTCAGATAAAAATAGAGCGTGCACCTATGTAGTTCTTATATTTAATGTATTTTTATCGACAAAGAATATTATTGCTATATGTTTGATAAATGTTTCTCATCAGGTGGACTGCAAACCATACTTTAAAAGTAGGCCAGATTAGAGCTTCTCATAAATGTCTATAAGATATCATCTTATTACCTCACAACCCCACTCCAGTTTATTTTAATGCCGGCGTGTGCATACAGCCTCGAACATCTTGATTAATTGTATATTGTGCTCCCTGATGTAAATTATGTAAATATTTTTGATATAGGAAATAACAATGTAGTCATGTTAGTGAAATAATGGAGAATGTGCATTAGGGGTTATTATATGAATAAAAAGTGAGATACGTTATTCCTCTTTTTTCGAAAGTTGCATATTGATAAAAGAAACACTTGCAAATAAATAAAATTTTCCGGAAACCCCGGTTATTGCTTTAATGCTTCCGTATAAAGAAAATTAAAAGAAGGTATTTATAAACGTTATTACTTGTATTTAAATATTTGAAATTTTATTTTATAAAATTTCAAATATTTAAATACAAGTAATAATTTTTTTAATTTATTTGTTACTTTATGCCCTGGCTTCTATGGAGCAATATGCTCCTCCCCTCACTTCATTGTTATAAATAAATTACACATAAAAAAGGGATTTACTTGAAAATGTCTAAAGTATGCAATATTAACTAATCCTTTGTCTTTTCAATAATTCTGGTAATTATTATCTTGGATGCACTTTTTAATACATTTTAGGATAAGTATACCCTTGGTGAACGTTCTGTTGATTTAAGTACTCCGTTATTTTTCATTCAAATCATGCTCACAAGAAATTTTACAGATCCTTTCATTTTTGGTCAACCCACAGACCTGCATCCGGAGATTCTTCCGTCCTCCAAACATGTATTTAAGGGTTTGTTAAAAGTGAAACAATGCCTTAATGAGAATCGTCCAGGAAAACGGATGAGATCCAAAGCATACTGTCAAACAGCGGAACTGTTCATTTCTGTCTGGGAACGCTTCAGTTTCCCGACAATGAACAAATGTAGCGTGACCAGAAAAATAAAATGTCTACTGTCAGTCGATTCTCAGAAGACGCTACTACCAGAGAAAATTCCAAGATTGAAAAGTTCCTAAAATAGTGTGATAAGCTGTTTGATATATGTTCTGCCAATGCTATGAGAAAAAAATTCCTAGGTAAAAGTGTCACTGCCGAAAAAAGATTTTTTTTGATTGAGTGGCAAGCATACATTAATCAGAAAAATAGAACTGGGATGCTAGGACCCATTGACAGGGCTGCGACCAAACATATTCTTAAAAGTAAGGAAAGGAGAAAAATGGAACCAAAAATAAAGGAGAATGGAAGAAAAAGGTTCGAGGAGTAAGAAGTCATTATTAATAACATTGACACAACATTCTCCTTCAATGTCGAGGATGAGATCAATGATATGAATTATGAAGAAAAAACAAATATTTTTAGAAAGTCAGAACAAAACAATGCAAGCTATCCCAATGTTGATATAATGGTAGATAGATTCAGATTATCTGATACAACAGTATTGATACTTTGCTGGAAGACATTAATTTGCTTACTTCTTAGAACACTCATGATAGACAAACAATAAGACGAGAAAGACAGAGAGTAAGAAAAATTGAGTATTAAAGAAACCATAAAACCTTGAACCATAAGTCCATAACTTCAATAAACTGGTATTCTTACTTTTTTCTGCAAATAAATACTTGAATGCGTAGGCTATTGTATGGCTTAACAGTTGTGTTGCCAAACAAATACGCTGTCTTTGACTACTGTGACAATCCAAGTGGAGATCTTTAATCTTATATGCTATTTTTAATTTCTGGCAATCTCTAGCCATCAATTGAAGAAAACTTTCTTTCTTTATCGTATATCCATCAGGTAGAAGGTAACTTTTATCTAGTAAATGGTGTCTTATATGTTTAATCAAGTGAGGTACATCATGGAAGAAATATATATTTTCTGATGTATTAGTAGGATTACAAAAATATGGAGAATTTTCAGTGATACCAAGTGCATTTCGTAATTTGATATTTTGCAGACCCATATCTGAAACAATTGCCACAACAGATGTTCTTCTTTTTTCTATCTCTTTGATTAGTTAACATAAATTTTCGATAGACATAGGAACGTCAAAGTCAAAATATGCTGGCATTTTCCATGAATCACAAGGTCCACGTTACATTGCCACCTGAACCTTCTTGTTAGTTCCAAATACTTGATCGAAAGATTGTGAATAATCTATGCTTTGTTTGATTTCCATTTCATCTCACAGATGTTTTAATTGATCATACGGTTTGGAAAACTCAGTAAAAATACGTTTCATAATTATTTGTTTATTAATTTTAATAGTTTGTTCAATTTACTTTCCATTTTTCTCTGTAAAATATCAAGAAGTTTGTGTTGAATACCAGCGGGAAATTTAAACTTTGAAAGCCCCTTTCTTAAACTTGACAAACCGGTCAAAGGGAGCGGATAATTATTTTTACAATTATTATAGGCATTTCCTCCTAAGAGGGACTTTAAAATTAATTATCTTTGAATGTCTTCTTCTTCCCATTTTTGGGGTCTTTTCTTTGCCTCATTACTAATAAGCACATTTGCTTGACTTGAAGGTATCTTTTTACACATAATTTAATTTCAAAGTGTTATAGACTTGTCTTTTGATGCGTCATTGGCCAATTTTATCTTTTCAAGGAAAATTATTCTTTTTTTAAACCTATTAATTGTCAAAAGCATTTTTTTCTTCTCATTTCTCCAATTATTATATCCATCCATATCAATATTTGTTTAAATTGATACATATCTACATAATTTTTCTTCCTTTAAAACATCCAAACCAGTGATGCTGTGGTGTTCAATAGTATCCATTGCCTCTTCACCATGTTCATTATGGCCTTCCATATCATGAACCAGATTTTGAAATATATTTTTGGTATTTTGGACTGCGAGCCTAGAAAAATATATATATCTCATCTAAATATAGTAAAACAATTCAATCAATCAAAAAAAGTGAAAGTCTTTGATTTTTATAAAAGGTTTTAAGTTCTGCTATAGCTTATATTGATACAAGTCAAGGTAAAAAATGTTTAACAGATGCAAATGCTTTTGAATTTTGTCGAAAAGCTTTATTAATATTATAGTAAAACTATAAATCCAATCTTGGATTTCTCATAACTTTGAATTGATCTTCTTCAACGCGTCTTGTAGGATTACCGAAACATAAATTGAAACCTGTGATATAAATACCATATGGTGCTTAGGCCTTGCGATCCATAGAAGCTAAAACAAATGGATACCTGTCTTATTTTTAATTATTAATAAAAAATTACCTGAACGATAATACTCGAGTGAAATACTTTCCTTATTGTTTAGGATGTAGTTAAAGATGGTCTGGATTTACCTGAATTGAGCTCAAAATAAGGATCGAAAATACATTATTTTTTAGACAATCTTCATAACATTACAAAGTCTATGGTTAATTAATAAATTATATCTTGTTGAAGTTTTAAATTTAAAGTTTTCAGATTCAATGGACCCCCCGGTATTACTTTATCTACAAAAAAGATAAAGATAATTCAAGTTCAATATTCATAATTTAGCAAATTTGCAAAATGAAATTTATTTATATTTTGTTTTTAATTATTCTTCTTCATATTGCTAAATATTAGCCTTGGAATTGAATATTACTAGAACTCGAATAAAAGTCGACTTCAATAAATTTTTTCTATTATATATACATTTTTTTTTACATTTATTTAATTAATCAGATGAAGTGTTTTGAATTAACAAATGTGTTGACTCTATACTAGTCGATTTTCTCCCTCCAAAATGATACAACGGTCAGCTCTCCTCGTGAACAAGAATCTTAATTTACCTATACCATAAATCTCGTTCTAGTTTTTTACTCGCGTTCTACAAAAATTCAATCTCTATTTATTGATTTAGTGAGACTGAATGAATTGTTTCACTTATATATATTTGATCAATTCAATGAAGAAATATCCGTTTTTGCCTTGACTAGAACTCCACCGAACTCGAAAATGTTGACTACTTACTGTTAAATTAGATATAGATTTTATGAATGTATGCACATGTTTGATTAAAAATGCTATGAGAGCAAAGACTAAACAAAAAAACAATATTTAATTAAGACTCTCAATTTTGACGTTTAATAGTATATACTAATCGAATAAGTTAATTATTATTTTTCTATTTGTTTAAAATACTGTTGTTCTAATTGTTACAAAACAAATATATATATTTTTTTAAACATAAGGAGATGAAAAAACGTAACACGTCAAACTTATTCTCAGATCTTACTTTATGCCATCTCATGAATATAACTTTAACACCATTTGAATTATAATCCATTATAATATTCAATTGATATTCACAAAATTAAGTGTGAATTTTATCTGTATCGTATCACAAATTAGTGTCAATTTCTATTAGCAAATTATTCGGTTTGGGTACATTAAAAATTGCACTTCAAGTAGCCAGGGGCGTTCGCAGAGGATGGACTGGAGAGAATTACAAAAAATCTAATTCTTCAATTTTTTTATTTTTTGTTAATACATGTACAGCGTACATTTTTGAAATTTTTTCCCACAAATTTAATATTTATAATCAAATGTCTGCATATTTTTCCTAAAAATACATTTTTTTATAAAAACAGCATTGAATTTTTTTCATTTCCCGTGTTTAACTGTGGTTTTTTGAAATTTTTATTACAAAAATTAAAATTTTTTGTAAAATAATGTATAATATTAAAATTTAATTTTGGTGATCTCCTGTAGATATTTGAATTTTTTTTTCCCAAAAATTTAATATTTAAAATATTTTTGGCATAAATTTTATTTATTAAATTCAGCCTCCCTCCCCTCTCCGATCCCCCAAACAATAAATATATATAATCATCCTGCAGACGCCCCTGACAGCTAAATTGGATCGTCAAAATAGAAAATGAGAAGTTGTCAAATTTAATTTGTATGGCCATATCCAGGCCAATATAAGATTCTTCACTCAAATAACGTATGTTTTTGAATGAGGAGGAGGGGGGAGGGAGGAATGTTCTGTAAGTATTTGATTTGATACCTAGACTTAAAACTTTTAACTAAAACTCTTACTGAATAAATATTTGTTCAGTTCAGATTATTTAACTTTTACTGTATTTAAATGTACGGACTAAAAATCAAGTAAATAAACGATTAAGATTAAATTTTACAAGTATCTTGTCTGACATCCATTTTTAAATAATATATGACGAATATGACGAATAAAATGTCAAAAATCCAAAGGAAAAGAGTAAAAAGTGTACCTTGAAAAATAATTTATCCCATTTTACGGATTTCGTACTAAAAAAGTCCCCGTACAAAGTGGAATTTAAATAACCCAATAACCACGATAATTCATAACTTAACATACAAGTATTAAGTAAAAAAAAAAAAAAAATTATATTTCTTCCTTTCTTGATTATTTTTCAATATTGTTTTTATGTCGACGCAACACATATTCGACTTGTATTGATCAGAATTTTCCTTTCAAATTACCCTACTTTTGTTCTATCCTAATGAATACAAGTCTCTGGGTAAAAAGCTTCTTACAATCAATATTATGAATAAGGTTGGATTAATTTACCTATTTTCGTTTTTCAAACTTTCTGGAAGAGAATATTAAAGATATGACAAGCAGATGTCTTACATTTAATATATACCAATTGATTATAAATTATAATTAATAACTTTATACAATTATTTAAAATAAATGTTTATCCAGTATTATTTCTCTCATTAAATAGATCCCTCAAAATGAATGAACGCGCGCCGAGGACGACTCTTTCTTCTTTTTTTATATATATTTTTTTCCAATATTACCGAAACTCAAAATTCAATGTGTGGTCAGTGGGGGGATGAACAGAAACTGAGTAGCGCTCAACAGATATAAATATTAAAAATAAATTACTTTAACAAAATATTTACTTCCGTTTTGTGAACATCCACGATTTGATAACTTTATCGATTGTTGAGTCCATACCGTTACTCAAACTAGTTTGTTAAGAGTAAATTACTCAACATGGTCACCGCGATCCATCCTTTTTCTACAGAGCAGCGCATTGGGAAATATTACTACTCTTACGCTCCTGAGATCTTAAAACTACCCATCTACCCCGAATAAATATGATGCATACCTTCAATGGTCTTCTACGGCCATAAGACGATCGACAACTCCGTATAAGTCCTATCAATTTCAATTGTCCCTTTACGATATGTCATATAATCAAATTCAACCTTATATAAAGGATTATTCCAGGCAACTATTCGTTGACTGTTCCATGGAGTATATAATACCCATCGCCTTTAAGGTCCCCCATAATAGTGATCCTATCCTTATGATTCATCCTGACTACAAAAGTGCATCTCTTACAGACAAGCCGTCCCTCAATGAAGACATTGGGACAATAGAAGAAAAGGCTTTGAGTCAAGGAATTAAGCGGAGCTTTCAGCAAATGTCATCAAATCGAGAAATGAATTGGGCTCGAGGTAAGATAAGGATTTAAGCATTCATATTTATATTAATGACTATGATCATATTTCAAATTCTATTTTTTTACATAGTGACAAGTCACTTTCCCAGTTCCAACAATTTTTGTTGCTGTCACTACAACTTAATGTTCCCTAAACGAAGACGACTCCAAGATAACTTGAAAAAAGTACCATCTACTAAGGGATTTCTGCAATATGGTCAAAAGATTACACACAATTAAAAAATACTGGACCGGATGAGTTAGAAGAGACTTCCCTTAGCAATTTGGGGAAATGCAGGTGAAATTTATGGAGATAAAATTAGATGATGAATCTGGAATTGCTACATATGTAACGTGTCAACATAAAAACAATATTAAACAAATATCCAGAAAAAGTAGTAAATCTTATCTCATTTTTTTTACTTCATATATATACAAGCCAATATTTTTTATAGATATATTTGAGCTTATTATTAAATTTTGTGGGATGAGTTAAGATACTGCGCAGAATTTTAGCAATAGCTAAATACTTTTATTTGATTTAAGAAACGTATGCTCATATGAAATGCCCTCTTTTAACCATGAAATCCATCAATTTCTCATTATTTTATTGTTGATCAATTATAACTAATTTAACTTTAATTTGTGACAACTCCTAAGGGTTGAAGATAATAATTTGTTGATAGAAATTGAGGATAATTTGTTGAGGAATACATATCTGCCCTCTGTTTGTAAAGCCTATTATCCTCACGTGAACAACCACTCGGGTTTGGTTGTGATTTGGATTAAATAAGTATCTAATTAGTAGGGATTAAGTCAAGTTATTCTGTTTGCTTATAATAGATTATTTACATGTGAACAACCACCGATTTTTGCGATTGAAAAACCTATTTATATTATCTAAGTATCTTATAAGTGGGGATTAAGTCAAGTTACATTGTTTTCTTAACAATAGAGTTCATGACAAATTTATCAAAGCAAGCAAATCGAAAATATAATTTATTTTGTGGAGGCAAAGGAAAAATCTAAACAACAGGTGTATAATAGATTTTACAATCAGAGGGCGGATATGTAATCCCCCCTCTATTTAAGATATACCATTTTAGCTTGCTTTTGTGTTGATGTAGAAAAATATATTGTATGAGGCATACAAAACATTATATTATAAAGAATTGTTTTTATATAATTGTCTAATCGTTTATCAATCGGTCAAATTGATCTCTTTGTCGTCTCGGATAATGATTAATTAAATAAATTATAGGAAAATGTTAAATTACATTATATATTTTCCAAATAAATATGCTTCATTTAATGAGATTCAATCAAGAGCAGGAGTTAATTATTAGGGTTTGAATGTTTATTATTTATTTATTGCTTGTATATATATTATTAACAAAATATATATACAATTTAACGAATAAGAATGATATTTATTGTATTATCTTTTAAAGAAGTTTAATGTTGATGTTCATAAATAAACAGTTACATGCATACGTCATTTATTAATGTATTATACTCAAAATCTATTAAGTCATGGTTGACAAGTGCTATGACAGTTCTTATGTATTTGGTATGGTCTGGTCTAGTCTTAGGACCAGTTTTATCCGTCCTTTGTGTCCTATCCTTTGAACGGCCAGTACCAGAACGTATGAAAAGGAGAAGAAAACAGTCAACAAAGATTATAATTCCATTAGACTCAATTACCAATTGCTGCTATTATCAATCCACATGAACTCAAAAAGTCCAAACTAATATTATAACAAAGGAAAAAGTGGGGGAAAAAATGTTTGGAGTTTGGTTTTTGGAATGAGTTTTTTTTTTCAAAAAAATTTCAAAAATCCGTAGCTATTCACAGAAAATTTAATTTTTTCGGAAAAAAATTTCAAAATATTAAATTTTTTGCTCTGGTCGATAATTTTCTCGAATTAAAAAAAAAATGCTTAAATTTTAGTCATCGTGATCCAAAAAAAAATTATAGTACAAGGAAAAATTCCTTAATTCGGGAGAGGTTGTCAATTAAATCAATTTTTTTGAAAAAGTTTAAAAAATGGTTCCTAATTGCACAAAAAAAAAACATTGAAGAAAAGTTTGAACAGTTTTTGAAAATATTACGAGGCCTTAAAGTTTTGACAATTTAGATGAGTATTTCCTTAAATACTGTCCATATACTTCAAATTAAAGCTTTTTTGTAAGGACAATAGATTGAGCTTACAAAATTTACAATAAAATATATTTTGATAACTATTTCAACAAATTAATATTTATATGTCAAAATTACGTCCATTGTAGTTGATTGAAAGTTAGCTCATGAACCTTTCTTTATTTCTATATCATATTGCAATCCAAATGATAAATATGAAAATTTGTAATGACGTTTAAATCACAATAAATTCAATCAAAAATATTAAATTTTTAATTACCATGGCCTTAGTGACCTTATTATAGCCTTTTCATGGAAAGTGACCATTTTAATTCATTTATGACGCATAAAACTAGAAATAAAAATCTAAGTCATCCTATTCGAATATTTAAAATTTACAACTACAAGATCATATAGTTATATGTTTTGGATTCGTGATCATGTCGAATTGTTAATTTGATGACTTGTGACTGAACAATGTTGATCGTTGAAGGATTTGATATTCAATGAGGACTTTTGAGTAACATCTTAGAAATAACTTTAGCCTTTGAACTTGAGATGACTTTGTACGAAAATTAATTCAAGTCACAAAATATCTGTTTGCTTACACATATCAAACGTAAATTGGGACCTAATTTGATGTATAATTTATTTCTTGAAATATTGCAAATGATAATCTTCAAACCTCAACCATTTTCCTTTTCAAATTGAAGAAGTTCCATGATTTAAAACAACTTTTCTTACAAATTGGAAAGTGTATACCTCGATCAATTAAATTTTGGGGGCACGGTAGTTCAAACGGTGAAACTTTTTCTAAAGATAAACTAATTAGACCATAATTTAAAAAAAAGGTTAAATTATTACATTAATAAAATTGGAATTAAATTTTTCTAAAGTCATTAAAAATTAATGCGGATCGATGCAAAACATGTATATAGAAGTCTTACAATTAGGTTTTTGTCGGTCCCTGTATAGAACTAAAGACTGAATTCCCTTCCTGTTCAGAAGAAATCAAGTTCGGCCCTTTATGAGGTCGCTCAACTTGATTTCTTCTTTTTAAATCAGTTCTATAACTGACAGTCCGAAGTACCTACGAATCATAAGGACAGATAAGACCTGTTCTAAGCCTGGTTTGGACTTACCAAATACATAAAATAGTTAGAATAAAATGAGAATCCATCCAATTACTAAATTTTGGGAATATTAACAAACCCCTGACAATCACAAATCTCAAACTTTGAAACAATAATATAAGTTTAAAATGCTGTCAAAGAAAAATTCGGTCAGAATCGGTCTTACAAAAAGAAAAAAGGTGTAGTTTGATCCCTTAGATAAATTGTTACTGACATCAGTTGTGTCTCAAAATTGTACACATCAATCTACAATGACGTCACATGAAGTTAGTTTTTGCATAGATCCTATTATACGACTCATAAATCAGGAGGTGGAGAAAAATACATGGGAGATATGTAATTAATACATTTAATAGTAAATTAAAGTCATCAAATCTTAAGAAGTATAGGAGTTTAATTATTTTAGGGTTTATTATTGTTTTTGTTGTTTGTTGTAAAGTCAGATCCTAACTCCTGGCTGCGATAGCTGCTCCAACTAATGTATCTTTTACATCGACTTAGTAACTTGCCGGAGCTTACATATCCATCCGTTATTAGGACAGGTTGATTATTGTATTAGGAGTTAGGTTATTAGTAGTATGTTTCAACTAGGATATAGCCAATGATATCATCGTATGTTCCGTAGGTATGAAACATTAAAAGAAACAGAAAATTTACGATGTCACCCTGACAATTGAAGAGTGTTTGAAGGAGACTAGATTACCTGTCATGACGTTTTATTAAATCTGCTGCTAGAAGTCGCCAGAAGGAGTAAATAACCTAAAATTCGAATATGTGTATAGCAGAGACATATAGGTAGTTATGAAAATCATGTGTATTTTGGGAATTGTATAGAAAAGAAATCAAATGGTAACTCCTGTATATTTGAAGAATGTTTTGGAGGAAAAGGAAGCAAATCCTCAAGGCTTACTCTTCGGCCTTATTAGCGCACAGAAATGCTCAATCAGATTTGG
This sequence comes from Lepeophtheirus salmonis, assembly GCF_016086655.4. Lineage (NCBI taxonomy): Eukaryota > Metazoa > Arthropoda > Copepoda > Siphonostomatoida > Caligidae > Lepeophtheirus > Lepeophtheirus salmonis. The sequence goes on along the minus strand of NC_092584.1, from coordinate 24,013,229 downwards.
AATATAATAAAATGATGTAGGGAAGGAAGTGCACAACTTCCTTAAGTTAAATAATAATGACAACAACGTAGGAAAATAAAATTCAATCTTCAGATTACCAATTCCAAAAAATGAGCGACCTAAAAATTACACACGATTTACATCATTACATATGTCTACAATTACTCGGATTTAAATTCTACTTTGAGTCCAACAAGTAAAACTTTATTGTTACTATCCGTAATACGTACTGGTTATTACTTTATACGTAGGTGTTCTGTCTTCAATAATTAAAAAATAATGACAACGGCTTTGGAAAATATAAAATCTTGTTCAGATTTAATAACTAAAAAAGGTCCTTTCTAAGGCATGTTTGATAGACATTCACTAAATGCTACTAATATAGACTATATTTAGACGGGGCATGACAAAATATGGACTTTTAAGACATTTAAGAGTTATGGTAGTTATGAGGCTTTATGTCAATAAATTTTTCATGCTTTTTTAAAGCTTTACTATTTATAATGAGATTAAAAATGAATTCAAACTATCTATTTAAGATTGAAAAAATCGATCACAATTTAAAAAAGGGTAATATTTCTATTTAAGATCACTGTTTGGACCGAAATATTTTATTTGTTATTTTTTGTGAACTTTTGAAATTTATTTCGAAAAAATGTAATATTTCAAATTTATTTATTTCAATAAAATTTAATTTTCTATTAATAGTAGGGTGCCAATTAAATCCCTTTTTGTGAAAATTAATGGAGGGTTTCCGTTTTTTGTGAAAATGATTCACAAAAAAACGAATATTTTGGGTTCAGCGTCCTAAGGTTTTGTTCCATCTTTTTTGGTTTAAATGTCATCACTATACTACACATTGCAGCTTGTTATTAAAATTAAAAACAAAACATTCTTCAAATTGTAAGGGTTATTATATGGATTTTTGGTTCCTATTTTTATCATACCCATTAAACACACGACTTTCATCACTAATACTAAAGTACTTAAGGGAAGAGTGGACATTTAGTAGAAGAACAGCATGTGTGTTCCTTCTCTATGCTCATTGGCTTAAAATTGTCAGCTGCCATGAGGTCTATTTTAAAATTATTGAAAGAAATTTATTTACTACGTTGCGGGCTTGCTTTAATTACTTACCATAATTAGACAATACTATTTAATTGTGATATATTTTTCATAATGGCAACGTGTAGTGCAGTTTCTTCAAACAATAGATCAACTTCCAGCAAAAAGTCTACAAGCTTATCCCTCATTAAAATATTTAATTTTACAAAAGGCATCAATCGAATTAAGGAAGGATTTTCATTCATTTTAACTGGAAGATATTTTCAAGATTCCGTTGAACTTGTATTCAATCTGATTTGGTACAAGAGCCAAACTTCAACATCATTAGAGGCTCAAAATAATCTTTATGTCAGTTCATGAAGGAAAAGGATCTGCCAATTATCAATATGATACTGACGAATATCAATCTATTTTTTAGATGATTTAAAAGAAGGAAAAAATAAATCAGATAAAAGGATAATGGATCTTTTCAGAAAGAATAAATATACTGTGTTATCAATACAACACACTGATATTTTATATTATATTGCTGGCTATATTTTAAACCAAATTAAGACATATCATGTTTGTTCGAACTGTCTTATTTTTGTCATTTTGGACACAAGTAATATTTGCCCATATTCAAGACTCATTGATCTAAAATACTATACAGGTCAATCTTTATGCCTCTGTATTAAGGAAGTCGCCAAAAACTTATATTCATTACAGCCAAAAAGCGATTTTTCAACCTTTATAAAACTCAAAAATTTAATGATTTAAGAAATGTAACTCAAATCCTAGAGGTTTAATTGTTAAAAGAAACAAAAAAGTTATCCCTACCCGATTGTCATAATATTAAAAAATAATTATTTGAAAATATTCCCAAGTTCGTGTTAAGAAGCACGCGAGCCTTTCTCGAAAGAGACGAACAGAGAAAGGAGGAATGAGAAACAATGTTGGGGCTATTAAAAGTGGAATTATGCACGAAATCTCCAACATATGTATGCATTATTGACCACATTAAATTATAATTAATTATTTAAGTGTATATTTTCCTAATAATATTATTTAAGGACATAGTGTAAAATTGACTTAAGTATTTAATATTAAGAAAGTAAATTTGGTTTTTTTTAACTTTATATTTATTTTTTGATAATCAATTTTTAATTGAATTCTTTAATTAAGAAAATAAAAACAAATATTAACAACTACTTTATAAAAAATGATCATTTTAAATACTGAATCATGTGAGAGTAACAGATATATATCAGTCGGTACAAAAGCTGTAGATGAAGATCTTATTGCTTTACCTTATATTTTTGTTGTTGTTGTAGACTTTTTGTCTCTCCGCTATTTTTAGAAGGAGAGAAGTATAACTTTAATGCTGTTTCATTTGATTAGCTGTGAACAGACCTGACGGAGTAATGAAGGAAGTAAACACAAATGTGATGAATCCAACTGTGTATATAGGTAAAACAAACGGAAAAGTTACTTCGATGGTTATCTTTAATTCAAATCTAAGTCCAACGAGGACTTAGACATATTCTCCCCATGAAATTCTCCCTTTTAATTAGCTTCTTTCATAACCATAAGTAAATGTCCAATCCGTGTGTATCAACGATATATGGGTATAAACGGTTTCACTATGGCATTAACTATTCAGTATTAACCCATTATCTTACTTTGTATTTATCGAGGTGTTTAAATAAGATAAAAAACGACCCAGCATGGACTGTTTTGTCCTATATTGGTAATCCTCTGAACAAAAGAATGGGGAGAGTTGACCCTATGCATCAGCAAACTACTGTTTATCTATCAAATCCCAACTTATAGACACGTTTTTATTAAATAACTTCCGTTGATATAATTGATAATGCAAGGGTTAATTGCTATATCATGAAATTGTTAAATATCATACATTATTTCTTCTTAAGTGTAAATAATATTTTTATTCAAAACTCATTAATATTTAATATTTATATAATATCTTTTAAAGGCTATGTATTCTTTAATCGCTGATAATTTATATGAAAATATATTGAGTTAAGAAGATTTTTCTAGGTTTTTGACAAGGCATTTTTGTGATCATGGTATCAAAGTTTTGAATAAGTTTAAATTAGAAAAGTACATTAAAAACCGAATTCACGAAAGGAATTTAGAACTGTATACAAGTCTCATAAATAATTCCAATTCTGACATTTCCAAATTTACTATTTATATAACCAAGACATTTGTCTCCTTTAATATTCCACTCCATTTCAAGAATAATAATAATGTGTAAAAATGTGTAATGTACCATCTTTGTCTGTAAGCATATATATGTTGTATATTAATACTTTTACTGGTTTAGTGGTGTGTAGTGTTGGATCTGTCTAAAAAAAACTATAAATACTTCAGTCCTATCCATCTAATCCTATGAAGATTTATCCTTGGACCAGTCCTTATCATTCTTTTGTAGAAACTACAACAACTGAAATGACGTAGTTAGTACTACGTCATTTGATTCGATGAAATTATATCACAATTCATTACCTCTTTCGAAGAGACAAGATACCTGAAAGAGATGTATGACTAGAACGTATTATTATACAATTCAGCTATAATTCATTTTTTTATAGTTCTCATATTCTTCAATCCTAGCTAGGAGTGAAGAAAATAGAAAGATAGTTTTGACCGTAGGACTGAAAGACCGATATATCAGTCCTTAGGACCGTTGAATGGTAAAAAAGATTGGACTGATCAAGAAGAGACTGAAAGGGGGTGGGCAAAAGACTCATTTGGCTATCAGTGACAGGACCTATCCAACACTAGTTGTCTGATTTAACATTAGTTAGATAACTTCATGTTTATTGTATTTTAAAAATAATTTTGTTCCATTTTTCTGTTCTTCCTAGCAGGGACGTCCAGAGGATTATAGGATTATACATCTATATTGTGGGTGGGGGAATTGAGGCTTGGTTATAGGATTTTTCTTTAAAAAAATTTCAAAATCCATAGTTATACACAAAAAATTAATTTTTTTGGAAAAAAAATTTAAAATTTTTTTTATCTCTCTTTTTTTCTTTATTTGTGACATACATTAAAACACAATTATATACAAAATAACATCGATAGACAGGCATATAAAAAACAAATCAAAAGCTTCAAAGTTAGGGCATGAAAAAGTAACTACGAAAATACACAATCAAAAATCTCAGTGAAAATTTATCTAAATACTTAATAAACCACCAATATAATGCTTTACAATAGATACTATTCCATTAATGTCCATTTTCCCTTGCATTCTTATAGTATAAAACACATACTGGGTTTTTGTTAAAATAGCATTGATACATTAAAAAAGGTTAAAGAATCATCCTTATCGAGTTTAGAATTAAAGGTATTGTCTAGCAAAATTTTAACTCTCATCAATACGTTATTTAAAATCAAACATTCCCCCACAACAAAAAAAAAATGTGGTTTCTAACGCTCTGCATGAAAGACACTTCCCTCAATTAGAGTTTGGGAACACTTTCTTAGTAAGGAGGCCGACACCATTGGAATCCTTATAAATTTCAAGAATAAAATTTTGTGTTATTAAATTTTTTGGAAAAAAAATTTATAGCTATTCATAAAAAATTAAATTTTTAAAAAAAAAAGCAAAATTTCCTTACTGTGTTTAAAAAAATGTCTGCAAATATTGAGAAATTAACGATTTCATTCAAAAAATTAAGAACTAACCGGAACAACCTCGTAATTTTGTTCAAATGTTATTGTTTTTTTATTGACCTTTATTGGTATGCATTTGAAAATTTACTATCTTACTATAATATAATATACTGGAAAAATAATTCTTTAAAATATGTAGACAAACGAAAATTAAAAAGACTATTATTAAATATAGCACAATCAAGAAAGAAAAAAGTTTCAATTTTAAGAGAGATAATGTTAAAAGAGTTTAAGAGAAGCAAGTGAAATAAATTGCATCACGTCAGTGGGATACATAACTTATGGGTACTTTCACAAATAAGATTGTTAATGTAGAGGGGCTGACTGTATCGATCGGTGATGTGAACGAAGATCCTTGGGATTCCATCATACAAAACAGGGCCTGCCCGACGGTCAGGAAACGTTATAACTGAGAAAAGCATTGAAATGTGAAAAATCAGTTGTATCGAGTGTGTTTGACTCAAATGCCTCTAACACTGGCTGTTACTGTTGCTTGTATTCGTATTAAAAAGTTATAGGGCGGTTGTTACTCTGGGGAGCATGTCGTCATCATATTGGTGAGCTGGAACCATTTATTCCAAATATCCGAGTGATAAATTACATATCTTTGTCAATTTTGTATGTTTATCTACAGTTCATAGCAGAATACATGTACCACAGCCGTGAATATATGGTAATCAATCCAACCGTGTCTAAGACTTCAGTATCTGCTCTATCTTGTCATCTGTGGTATTTAACCACGTAATTGGTACCACTGGCCTAATTAGTGATTTAACTCCATCAAGTGAGTGACATTCTATGGTTACGAGGTTCATAGTCAGGAAATATGAACTCGCTGACAGAAAGGACATACATATATATATCTTTGGTACAGGTTTTCCAATTGACATACCACAGTCCAAAATAGTTGCAGATTTAGTTTCATGCTGCTCCAGGCTCATCTTTACACTGTTGGGCTTAGAGACTAATTTCCTGTCCAAAAAAAGTCACAGAGTGGGTAAATTTGTCGTCTTATATGTCTTCCAAATCAAAGATAGACTCCATTAACGTCATTAATGACTGTTCAGAAAGAGGCGTATAACTAAGCTCGGACTTTACTAGTATTGCTAAATTAGAAGAACATTTGCAGAATGTTTTACATGTAGTAGAAACAGATAGAGAAAGCTAATGTAATAGTAAGTAGTTGTGAAGATTATCACTTTGAAGACTATGTATCTAGCTTTGATTTGTATATTTCGAACTTTGGCCATCAAAAAAACGAAATTCTATTATTGTTTTATCTTACAAATCTTCTTCCCATTCATTTTGCAACTTCCTTCGCCTATCCAAGATCCCAAGAGTTGTAACTTTGATTTCAATTTAAAATGAGGCCAAGCCTTTCCAAGTAACCCGTTATAAGGACTGATAATTTCAGTTTTCTCTTCATTCAACAACATAGCAGTCAAATTCGAGAATGAAGGTAAGACCCCAAACTTGTTTTTGATTGATTTCATTTATCTTATACAGACTCTCACAAAATATAATTGTTAAGTACTACATAAAATGGACATTTTAAATTAGAGTGTGGCAACTGAAAGCCATTTATTCCATTTTTGTGATCTATTTCTTGTATTAGCATATCAGGGCATATAATAAAAAAGTATTGGGAATAGAGGATCTCCCTTTACGAACTCTTCTATTGTTCGATAAATATTCGAATTTGTTTTTGCATTTAATCATTGTACGAGTATGTGCTAACGTAACTGCAACCATACGAATGATAAAATCACCAAATCCTTTTCGGTACAGCATTTTGATTATGTACTCATGAGATAAAGTATCCACTATAATCACTGTTAGACTCGACAAGAGTCTTTAGTTTAAAAAGGATACTATACATGACTTTGCTTTTTACAAAACCATATTGTGATACATGATTAATTTTGCTTAAAGCTTTGATTATACTATTTGTGACTACGAATGAAAAATTTTTGTACATGCAATTTTGCATAACAAGTGGTCTTAAATTTTTAAGATAAATAGTACCTTTTTTTTTTGTTTCGGAAGCAAGACCAAGTGTCCCTCTGAAGCGAAGTTGGGGTAAAACCAATACTAAGAATCATTTCATAAAACAAGAGTAAAATCAGAGCAAGATAGGAGATACATTGCTTATAAAATTCAATAGACCAATGGACCAAGAGGTATATTTAATTTTGATTTTTTTTTTAATTGCAAATATAATTTCTTCTATTAAAAGGTGACCCTCAACCATATTGTTATCTTCATTTGATAGTAAAAGTTCTTTATCAGACCTGCATCTGAGGTCTTTACAGAAAGAAGAATTTCTTATATTACTTCTCACTAATTTTGATTTGAAATGATGCATAAAAAGACCACATCTCCTTGCAAACTAATTCAGGATCATTCGATTCCATATCAGTTTTAAGTATGATTAATAAGTTATTGTAAAGGTTATTTTTCTTTCAAATTGCAAACATTGTAATTTTGATTTCGATAAATCATCGATGCTCGTTATTTTCAATTTAACTTTATGAAAAAGGTGTATAATTCTCGATAAAGTTGGGCTAGCATATATTTTTTTACTTTTTTCATGTATTAATTTTTTGTTTACATATTCTATTTAATTCGGTTGTCTGCTTCTTTTCTCGGCACGTCTTGTTCCTGCTTGTAGACAAACACCTTTTATTTGGATAACCATTTTTTGCAATTCAGTGAAAACGTCACTACCATTCTAAACATTTGTTTTTTCATTTTCTATTTTATCAATGATTCCATCATTCATATCAATCTCCTCCAGTAGTAAAGAATTAAGCTTCCAAAAGACCTCTAATTCTTGTTTTCCTTGAAATGGGGCTCATTTCAATAAATAAACTATGATGGTCAGATATTTTAGTGTTTATCACTTTGTACCACATTAAAGTGTCCGTTTGATAAATTTTAAAGAGAAAAAGACATATTCTCAGGACACAAGTCTGGAAAAAAGTACGACTATAATCTTTACTAAGTAGTCATTACAGTCATAAAACCCGTGGGTCTTTAAAATAAAAGAGAGGGACACCGTAGCTCGAGAATATGATTCTTTGTACGCTGAATCTCGGCCATATTTAAGTCTTATATTAAAATATACATTCTTCATCAATAGCACTTCCACAGTTGCTGTCAACTTCCTTGAGTGATTCTAAGGATATAGGAACACTTTCATCAGGATTATTAGTATTTTTATTTATTGTTGTAGTAAAACCCTTATTCGTGGTCGATTCATTTTTCTCGATTATAGCTCCAGACAACTCTTTTTCTTGAAGAAGAGTAGATACTTTTTTTTCTTTCTCACTATCATCTGGGTTAGGTTCTGAATATGAATTAATAGCTTCAGAAAATCTCCCTATGCATTCCCTAAGTTTTTTTTCATCAACTCTCTTAAGGTGTTAACAGAAGTAATTTTAAATTTTCCTGCTATCAAGTTCAAAGTTTTCAATGTCTTTTATCCTCATCCATACAAACTTCATTTGACCATTGGGACCTTCAATTTTTGTGACAAAGCTTTTTTTAAGCCCTTGCAAACGGGGACGGACGGATGTTCATTATTTTTTGTATAGAAAGATACGTAGGCAAAGCCATAGCCTATTTGAGCACAGGCTATTTCATTCTTGGTAAAACCCAAGGGCTATATATAAAGGTGAAACAGCGAAGAAAGTAACGCTTGTATTTTTTTCATTATCAAGAGAAGAAAGTCAGAAAAGTTGATAACGTCACTGTAGAGGCACAAAAAACTATGTCCTATATTATTGTAAAGTAATCATTTTAAAATTCAGACTCAATTCATTGTAAGGCAGCACAAACTAAGTAAATAAATATAATTCAAATTCATTTATAGCACAAACTGGTAAACTTAAGACCATGCCAAAAAGTATAGAAAGCAAATATATTTAACTTATATTGTTTAAGGATATCTATAAAAGTAAATCCTTTCCAATACTTATTTCGATTGTTAAGAAACTTGACGATATCCTTGCTTGATACTTTATAGAATAATAAAATCAATTTCAGAACTAATTATATAAAAGTACTAACATTTATTTGCATATTAATAATAATGGACTATCTGTATATACATAAGCTTATTGAAAAGAAGTGATTTAGTAACTATTTCTCCATCATCTTCATCATTTAACTCCTCTTCAACAGCTGGATTTCTTAAGAAAAGTTCATGATTTTTTCCAATTAAAATTACTTTTAGTCTTCTGAGGGCTTCTACTGGGAATGGATGAGTATTGTTTCCTTTGATAGCACGAATCCATGAGAATACATTCTCCAGGCAATCTTGATTTAGATGAGTGGTAAAAATGAATTTCATTCCATTATCCTTGATACTTTGAAATAATGATTTCGTTGAACGAATGGAGATTAAAATTCCATTTTGAAATGGAAGCTGAATTTTTTTCCCGATCACTTTCACGGACAAAACTAACCGCTCTGTTTCGTTCAAAGCATACATCTGTTCTTCCAAATGTATACCAATCCAAATGTATACCAAACCCACAAGAAAGTTTTTTTTTACTGTATGATCTACTAGCATTCATACAGTCAAACCAATAATTAACTATTTGAATGATTCTAGACTGAGATTCTTTCTTATGCCCATAGATGAATAAAAATGCATTCAACATTGTGTTAGATAAAAGCTGCGCCGTAGTTCTAACTCGTTGTCTTGCATTTCCATTACATTCAAGATGGGATTTTTTAGTCACTTTGAAGGTTATCTTCAACTCACCAAAATCTTGTACAAGATGGTTTTGGAAGTCCTCTTTAGTCAAACTTGCAGAAGTACTATCCAAATCATTGAAAATGTATCCGTGATCTAATAAAGGATTTCGAAATAGTTTGAGCAAATGAAGACAGTCAGGGAAGGCATAAATTTGGCGTTTTTATCCATAGGATTTTCAATTGAAAAGTTTTCCGGAGAGAGCTGTAACCGGGAGATTAATGATTTGTTACCTAAATCCCTCTCTCCATTGCAACCTGTATTTTTTTCCAAGGTCCAAATATTTGCTTAAGTTTAGAGGAAATTTGATCCGTCCTTCCAACTTCCATCTCATTGAAACAAAGAACCGCCATACGCTCTTGATATTCTTCTAAAATACTATTTTTTTCCAGAGAGAATGTTGATGCTATCTTCGAGGAAGTCAGGTTCAAACTTAAAATATTGTAAAAAGATTTCTTGAGTCTGACGACTGGGCAGTGGAAGAAGTTTCCTGGAACATAAATATGTAAAGGCTCGAGAAATAATTGAACAAATACTCTTTGAACCTCGATAGGATACCATTTTTGCTTAACAGATCCACTTCACTTCTATAAAATTATCTGAACTACCGCAATAGTGACGTCACTACGTCACCTGAGTCAGCTAACGCCAATCAGACTGCCTTAGAAGATCCTTGTTGCCTCACATTTATATAGAGTCAGCTTGGTAAAACCAAAATGAAGCGCAGCATTGTACACTTCAAGAAGATTCATGTTTACATTATTAAATACACAATCGTTATCTTCTTCAGTAAAAGATTAATAATAAAAGTTTCTCACCTAAACGTAGAGCTTAGATTAATTCTTTAAACGGCATCGTTAATATTCTTCTTCTCACTTTTTGATAAAACCTATGCATAAGACATTTTAGTCTTAATTAAAGTGAGGTTGTTGTCAGGAGGTCGGTCAGTAGGATTATCATTCATAATAGATGTATATCCATACTTTCCTCCTCAATATATACACAAGAAATATAATACTGATATTTATATTAGAAGAGAAAGAAATCCCCACTGTCTATTTATGCACGGAATTAATTGTGCGTAAAATTTTCACGCAACCTCACTCATAAGGGTAAAGGTAAATAAATGTAGAAGAGAGACAAGGGATTCAGAAATGCAGATTTTACTGTCCAAGATCCAACATTTTCCAGATATTTAGGGATTTTCCAAGACAAGATTTGTGTAATGACTAAAGGGACACAAAAAAACACTTTCAAAACGGGTTTTGTCCTTAAATTTGTTATTTAAAATAATAAGAACACTAGAGACCACTTGACACTTTTCTAAATAAATATATACATATTTTTTTCTCTTTTACCCTTTATTTATGGCATTCATTTAATTTAAAAATACATTAAAACACAATTATATAAAAAATGACATCGGTAGACAGTCATATAAAAAACAAATCAAAAGCTTCAAAGTTAGGGTATGAAAAATTCGATACAAAAATACACCATAAAATAATCTCAGTGAAAAATTCATCTAAATAGCTAATAAAACAGAAATGTCCATTTTTTGAAATAGATACCATTATACTAGCGTCAAGTTTCCCTTAGATTTTCGTAGTAAATAACACATTAGACCTATTTAAAAATATATTTTTTTTCAATTTTGATATATAACCGCATTTTCCCCCGTTCTTTAAGATGTAAAAAGGTCAACAATCATTTTTTTAGGGATCTAAGTATGTCTTAAACATTACCTCATGCCCTAAAAGTTTTTCCAAAATGTATTTTAGGATGTTTTGGCGTCGTTTTTTAACAAAAAGTATAGATAAAACACACCATTGAATGCAAAAAAAGCATTAAATTAATCAAATGTCTGTATTTTTTTTGGACAATGATAATGTTTCATATTTATTTGAATTGAAAAAAAACTTTACATTTAAATAGTTTTGAACAGAATTCAAGTTCTGTGGCTAGAAAATGAATCTCAATTTTCATTAATAACTAAAACTATGCAGGTCTAACAAAATTTAATTAACATATTGTAAGTAGTTATTTACGTTGTTTTATTTAATAATATTAAAAATTCCATTATTAAAACATGATACAATAACTATCTAAAACAATCAACAAGGAATTTTAGCTGTATATTTTTCAGCATTTACAATTTGTATTGTAAAAGTTTAAAAAATAATCATCACTATATTAAAAACAAATTTCCTTTTTTGGTTAGATTTTGCGGTTTTAAGTGAAATAACTAGAAACTATTTAGAACAGACTATATAAATAGTAGGTTTATACTTAAACTAAAATAATAATAACGTTTTTAAAATGAGAATATGCTTCGTTTAATTGGACTCTATCCTGTAATTTCGATCGTTTATTATTCGCATTCAGATTTCAAAGTAATTGAATTCTGAATTAACATTTAACTTTCTTAGAATATTGATGAAACAAAGTCATAGTAAGTTTCTTAATAACTATATGAAGTTCGAACAAGCAATTAACTTGACCAGTCATAGTGTCCATTATTTTGAATGAAGATTTCAATACACTAAATCTGTAATGTAATAATGATCTTAATACAGTACTACAAATTAAGGAGCTCACAAATCTGATAACCTTCAGCATTGGATTTTTGTTTTTTACCTTAAGCTTTAATTCTATACTATTTGTAGAAGTTGAAATGTTGAATTTGTATCATTAAGAGATTATCAATCAAGACATTCCGACTCATAAAATATATTGATATGAGGCTTATGCTGAGTCAATGATAGCTCAACATTAAAAAAAAAAAGACAAAAGAAGTTTCCATACGAACTTTGCATTTTAAAAGGTTTTGGAGTCATGACCAAAGGATGAAAGTAAGGTTTGGACTGAATGGGGTAAGGGGAATCCCTATAACTTTATTAGGGTATATATGAATAGTCATAGATATATTTCCGTACACTCATGCTGATAACTTTTCTTCGAAAACCTCAACTTATTTGATCATTTATAAAGATATCGTAGATATAATAATTTATATTGGCGTTGTAGTATTTAAATTAGGGAAACTTGTGCACTAATATATTAAAATGTATCCAGCTACATAGATTATTATATCACTCCTTTATTAATTTAATTTTAAGGTCAAAACGGACAATCCAAATTAATGAGGGATCAATATGGTGTTTTTCATCTTTATCTTTCTCCCATTAAAGTCATTCCCTAAGGGGACATCACTCCAGCTAAGGAAATACACTTGCTGTCTCGGAGTAAAATTGGAGATCTTGAATACCATATGACGCCTATGAAGTAGATTCTTATCTTTCCTGAGATTTGAGGAAGAAATAAGGACTCTCAAAGACTTGCTACTGTTCAAGAATTGATTCCTTTACTTTTTACGAGTCACACGCATGTAATTATTGGCATTATTAAAAGTCGTAAGTATCACAACAGTAATAAAAAATATCCTTGGAATAACTAACTCTAAAGGTGAGCTTCAGAGGTTGTGTAGATAGTGATCATTCATATAGTACAGTAATTCATGAAATAAATAACCCATTACATGGAATTCTAATAGTATGAAATAATAACCAGAGTATTAGTCCTCTCAAGTGTGCACGCACCTTCTAATTGAGTAAAAATTAACGTAGACCATTTTTCCCCTTTTTTTCAACAAATCACTTCTTTTATTTTACTCTCATATGGGAGTAAAAGTTCTGCATGTTTATTTCAGGTCTCTAGAATTTCATGCCAAAATCTACTACTATTAGAATTATTGTTATAATAACATTAGAGACATTGATGCTTTCAAAGTCTATTTTTTTGTGTTTGTGCACTAGGTAACGCTGTGATACAACTGTTTTATGCAGATGTATAATGATGTAAATCGTGTGAATTTTGTAACTGGCCTTTTTTTTTAGAATTGATAATCTGAAGAATGAGTTTTCTTTTCCTTAGTAGTTGTCATTATAATTCAATTCCTGAATAGTGAGCCTCCTTTCCTAAATAATTGAAAAAAAATTCAAAGCCTGCTTGAACATTCATGTGGACTCGGAATATACGGATTTGTTGTGGAGTTATAATTTTAATTCCTTGTTGGACTAAGAGAAGAATTGAGGATGGAAATCAGTGTAATACTTGGCAATATCTTGTTTATTTTCTTACCCTTCTTCCTTTGTCACAGGTGATAGTATTTAATCTCCTCTATAACATTCATTAAATTTTCAGGGTTATCATATTGATTTTTGGTGTCTTTTTTAACATGCCCAATATACACCCGATTTTTTCCACTACATATATCTCTCCAAGCACCAATCCAGATTAACAGAGTGTACGTTTGATATAGATAATATTTTTTATATATAACTAGGATTACGTATTAAGCAATGATATAAGTTTTTATAGATCCAGAATATCCCTTGGATCTTTTTTATAATCCGTAAAAGTTCAATTACCCAAGCCTGTTTAGCTCTTCTATCTTTTTAGATAATACAAGTTTACTTATACCGTACCCGAGTACTTCAGATCTGGGGGTCCAAGATACGTCCAATCTCTACATTAAATATCTCCCATATTATCTACATACAAATTTAATGCATAATTTCTTTCGACTTTTTTGTTAAAATGTAATGGAGTTGATAAAATATAATGTGTACATATGTAGCTCGTCAACACAATAGCAAGATAGAAGGATTTTTTTTAATAAAATGAAGTGTAAATTGCTTCTATATTCTTTTACGACAAATTATCGTCAATTTCTAACCGCAACTTATTCTTATTAACCGCAAATTGCCCTTAAATAAGCCAAAATTGGTCGTCACAATAAAAGGATGAAAAATTGATGGATTTTTCTTCAAAGTCCCACTCGGAGAGAATATAAGTCTCTGAAATCAAATAAAGGTTCTAAACTATAGCTAAAACTATTGGTTATATAAATGTTTCCCACAAATTTGAATAGGAAGCCTATAATGGACTAAAAAATGTCTATGAAATATTGGACTGTTATTGTAGATTTAGTAAAAGAATAAAAATTGTGATTTTCTCCTTTTTCAAATTTTTTTAAAGATTGTTTTATGTTGACGTACCAAATAAATTCAAAATCTCATATAATATGACTAATATGCACAGTATACGAGTATTATTTATATCCATGATATAAGCTAGATTCATACGAACACTGACAGATTTATTATATCATTTGTAACGAGGCTGACACGAATAGATATGTAATTATTTGTCATCGTATCAACATGACTTCATTTTCTCTCAAGGCTTTTGATTTCTACATACAATATAAGTGAAGTAACTCAAATTCCAGAGCCTAAGTCTTAGTCCCTTGTTACATTAGTTTCCCTAAATATCAACATCTCAAGGATTTTTTTTTTGTCAGCCGTCTATTTCCTAATTCATACAAAATTAAATTTTGTTGTCAGCTGTCAATGTTTCTGGTTGTTTTCTCTGTGTCAGTGTTCTGTGCGCTGATTAGTTGAATTCGAATGAGCTCTTGTTAAGTTGTGAGCAATCCCAAACAATTTATCTGATTAATACAGGAACGTTTATCAAAGGGTACTACTATATATTAGGTGTATCGATAAGATATTTCTTTGCTTTTTGTTTACAATTGATTTTGTGTCCATAACTTTCATCTGAATGTGCTATTTTGAAAAACATTATACATTTTTTTGAAATAAAAAACATCAGGATTGAGATAACGGTGATTCAACTATTTATTAATGTTTTTTTACGTATACATTTTTATATGACTGTTTTAAATGTGTATTGATGCAAAATTTACACTATCTACATTTTTCCCTCGTTTTTATTTACGTATATTTTATATAAGGAACAGACAATGCAATTGAAGGAACCTTTCTTTAACTCTTGCCGATGATGAGGTAGAACGAGGACTTAAAGGAAGCTGATTTAATATAGGAGGGCTTGAGGTAAGAAGCGGATTTATGATAGGAGAGGAACTTTGAAGAGGAAGAGGACTTGAATTAGGAAGTATATTAAATGGGGGGAGTAGAGCTTGGAGGAGAAAGAGGCCTAGATGTAGAAAAACGGATTTCAGGTAGGAGAGTTTGAGGTAAAATTAATCTGACGACTTAACGTAGGATTAATAGTCGAGTTAGGAAACAGATTGAAGGTAGATGAGATTGATGAAAGTAGAAGGCTTGAAGAGTGCTCCAATATTTTTTCCTCTTGATTTCACAATTGATATAAGGAGCTGTATTTCTTTCTAGATATTATTCCCTTTCTTCTATTAAAAGAGCTTCTTCACAGTAATAATTTTCAGGAATCGAAATGATCAATACTTTAGTTGAAATATGATTCCTTAATAGCCTTAAAAAAGTAATTTTTTTACTATTGGACCACTCCTTCATTTTTACAATTCCAGGATGATTAAGAACATAAATACGTGATACTTTTTTATTCCTCTTATCTTAGTAAAGTATTCAAATATGTATATTTTTTCCCAATTAAACCATTCAACTCCATCTTGTTTTCTAAGTTTTGCAGACAATTTTGGAGACGTATTATTTACTACTTCAATTAAGTCATCCATGAAATTTATACTTTGCTGGTTTTTAAAAGATTTAGAAATCATTCTAAAACTGAGATTGGCAAAAAAAAAATTTATTAAAAAAAACTCTCTACTAGAAAAGGAACATGGATTTTATCCACTTTCCCAGCATTACAATGTACGTTAAAAGAGCCTCAGTAATGAAAAATTGTTCTGACCTATAAAAAAACAGTGAAAAATAGAGGACAAACAAAAATATTATTCAATGAAATCACACACCACAGTTGTTATATTGAATTTCAAGTGGAGGAGCAACGTTATAATGCATTACTTCAAGATATACCAGTAATGCTGTAGCAATTAGAACCTTTCTTGCAAGTTTCCTGTAATAAGAATAAGGAAAGTAAGAATATATAAATATTCTAAAAAGTTACAATATATAAATTTACTTGTTCTGCATCATCAAATATATATATATATATATATATGCGAGACGTCATTCCTCTTTGAATTGATGAATATGAAATTGAATTAGCCTCCAAAAAGTCCATTGTCAACAATTGAACGTCATCCTTATTATATTAGGCATAACTGACTCGTGTGTTGAAGTCTTTTCTTTCCATTTGAACACAATCCAAATGGAACTATCGATTTTAAGTCCAATCGTCTAAAGGATTGTTTTATAATGGACTCCCCAAACAAAGAGGCTAACGTTTTATAATGATTGTAACATGAATGGCAAACGTCACTCCGCCTTCCCATAATTCCTAATTGTGGACATCCGCTCTTCCAAAGCTTTAAAAAGGTATTTTTGAAACAATATCTATCACAACCAAAATCCTGGCATGATTAAACGTATTTCTGGTATATGATATAATTACTCCAATGACTTGGAAAACGAAAAGCCTTGAAGTCTGAATGAGAAGGTAACCTTCCAGGAATAAAATCGCCAGGCTCATTCATTAGGGGTTCAAGAAATATCTTGATACCTTCCCGTCGCTCATGAATAGATCTGTTGTGAGGGTTGTAATATGGATTATCAATGTATTTAAGTGTCCTTATAGTAAGGCCATTTTCTAGATAGTGAGTATGTACACGACCAAGGGTACTTTTGGATATTCTCATCAAAAAATAAAAAGTAATTTGGCACACATGCTTCCCTTTAATATAAAGCTTCATCTTTACGTCTTTCTTCATCATTGAAGAAAAATGTCCAAGAACATACATTTCGAGAGAATCTTTGGGAATTGTTGCCATTTCCAAGGACTGATCCCTACGAAATGTAACTTTTTGCGGAGAAAACCACTTAGAGCATGGACCTCTCTTTCCACAGGATTCTTGAAGCACTATATTACAATTTCATCCCATTTCGCAAAAGTTGCGAACCATTTCGTTGTCTTCCTCATCCACAGAACGAGTTGTCGCGTCACAATCGAATGTCGAATATTGAAATAGGAGGCGGAAAAAATGTTGTCGGACATGATTTATAATGTTTGGAAAATTAATAATAATGGCGTCTAATCGTATAATAGTGTATAAATTAGTTATAAAGAACATTGCAAGAGATAATATTGTTCGTTGTCGATTAAAACTAGATCAGATCAACTCGTCTTAATATACATTAACAAATTTTGGAGGCTATGAATATGATAAATTATATTGAAAAGGTCATAACAAAGCCAATTAGAGTCACATTAACTAATGGATGGCTTTAAATTATAGCTAATTTTCTTGAGTATCTCATCCCATCCCTCAAATTTGTCTATAAACTATTTGGGCGTATATATTTATTAAGTAAATAAATAAAAGTAGAATTTCTCAAAACTTGATTTTTACTCAAGCGTCATTTCTAGTTCACTTACAACAATAAAATACATTCAGGCTTGTAGACACAAGCTAGTTGTTTTAAGTTCCCCCATATATTGTGCGTGTACACGTACCACTGGTAACCCGCCTTCAGTGAAATAAAATATATATATATATTTTATGAAATGAATGTTAAGTACATTTTGAAACATTTATTAGAAATGATATTCATATTATTCTTAGGTATGTAACATGCGTCAAAAGTTATACTTTTGGCAAGAGGTTTGCAAAAAATTACGCCCAATATACAAAGAAATAACACCTTAACAGCTAATGTGGATAAATTAGTAAATACTTTTAAGAATGAGATGTCCAATCGATTTCACGGAATTGAGTCGAATTTTTACTTTCTGAGGCAGCTGCCTGCAAAGTCGAACGAATTTTATGATAGACTTTATAAATTAATGGAAAAATGACCATTGCTACATCTGTCCCATCAAAACGTTTGTCCAGCAAGACAGGGAAAGTAATTTCAGAAGAAGAAATTGTTTAACCCCATCTAAAGTTAGTCAGCTTGTATTCCTTAAGACTAATTGGAATTACACACAGTGCGATCAGAATGAATACTTTAATGCAGTAATAAATGATGCGGCATATTTTTTAAATGTATTAAATAAATTTACGTATATCTAATAGTTTACTATTTAATCTAAAAATTTTTTGCTATATTGATTGAATATAGGTAATTTAAATATAGCCAGCCGTGGGGGATTTATTATTACAACATTAAATTCAAATCATTCTCTAAAACTATAATTCGCAGTTGTAAGTCTTTGAGTACATAGTTTTAGTCGATTTTATAGCTTTATCTTCGAGTTAGTTAGATTTGTGGGCCACAGGCAAAGCCAGTTGCAAAATCAAAAAAAGCCGAACATTTGAAGCTTCTCCCTACTCTTGCTTCTTGTATTTAAATTTAATTCATATGGTATTGTGATCAACCATTCAATCGAACAGGGTCAATCCGAATCAATTTGACGCTCTATGCGAAATATTAGCCGATAATATGTATATTCAATATTATAGTGTTACTCAAAGTTGACAATATTAATTGCTTTAGACATTTATTATATTCTGAGAAAATTTAAATACTTCTAATAATATAATAAATAATTAAAAAAATTACTTATTGCTTGCGTATGAAGGTACGTGGGCCATCCATCCAATATTAGTATGTACATGAATCTGTTTTAATTTAAAATTATTTATAAAAATAATAGATTTATATGGTATATCTTTAGTAAATTATTTATTTATTCTCCCTCAACTTTTTTTTTTAAAAATAGGCTCGAGTTTGTATATTCGGTATTGAAGTGCGCTCTCCGTTTCTCTGGTACTCCTTAGTATGAGTCACATTCAAATGTAATTCGTGGGAAACTATTGACTAAAATCGTGTGGTCCATTAAAATCTGAACACTTTGTATTTTCAACTTGAACAAGATATACTTTATTGATTAACAATAGAATTTCAACAAAATTAATACCATATATAGATGTGTGTCTGAGTTTTTTATTAATTATTAATTTTATTCGTTAAATAATGTAATTATTTAGAATCAAAAGTAATTATATTTCTTTTACATTATTAATTATCTATCGACATTCCCTTAAAAAATAAACACAGCCATAATACCTTAAGTGAGTTCTTACATTGAATAACGCAGGGGAACAATTAGGTGGGAAATTTTGTACAAATGAATTGAACTTAATAATCGAATTTATCTATGAGTTAAGAAACCAAAAAGTTAACACAGCTTTCTATCACTCATTTGAATTCTGAAATATCTGGGATGATAGTAATTTGGGACTATTATTGTTCAGAGTCTTTTTCTATCCTTTTACCAAAAGTAGAATGAATAAATTTATATAAAAAAGTTTTTATGATTTAAAAGTGTTATTATTGATTCTGTATCCTGTTTTAAATACAATATATTTCCATTTTTAGGCTGAAAAATAATGAAAAACAACAGTCTTCTTTAGACCCTTATAACTTATTCATAATATGTAGTGATGAGGAATATCATAGCTAATTTTGTAGAAAGATATTCAATGAATAATTAAAAAAAAAAGATCTTATTTAAAAAATATGCATCTCCAAGGGTTTTGATATTTTTCTGCAAAGTTTCCTCAAATATCAAACTCTTTTTCTACGACTTTCTCTTTATTTATTGGCAGCTGAACATGATGACATCTGGCAAAGTAAATTATTTCTTTGAGTTTGCATGAAATTGCTTCTACTTTTAAAGCTTTTAGAGAATTTGGACTGGTTCCTATGACACAGTCAAATTCTGTTATTCTGACTTTAAAGCTTTTCTCTACTTCCAAATTAGAGAGTTATACTAATAACGTTACTTTAAGACAGAGATACAGTACGATTACCAAAGTTTAAATACTCGTTTGGCAGAAGGAGCAAGTTTTTATTCATTCCTCAGTGCATGATTTGTTAGTGGATAGAGCTGATGCTGGAATTTGATACCGAAGTCCTGTATTATTGTTGTAAATTGATTTCGAATATCAAAACTGACCTGGTTTTTTTTCTTTTTTAAATACCTGGTCTAATCAAACAAGAATTTACACACAGTTATTTTTTTGCTACTTTAAGCGGTACATCCAGAGGGTATATAAAAATAATTTGTTGATAGATATTGACAATAATTTGTAGAAGAATACAAATTTAATTCCCACTCAATTTTGGGAAAAAAATAAATCATTTCAGCTTATCTTTGTGTTGACCGGCTACATATCTAAGGAATTTTATTAATGCAGTCAAAAATAGCTTTACTCCGAGGATTAGATGATTTGAAATATTTATTTTGAGTTTGTGTAATTTGGGTGAATAATTGACGATAAATGCCTCGAAGTACGTTCATATTAAGTTTCAATTTACTTCAAAAACTATTATTCTATATTTTTCTGAAAGAAGTCATTCAATCATTTCTGCTTTTTGCATGTAGATCCAATACTTAAACTGATGTAACGAGTGGTCCATTAAAATTTGACAACTTTTGAACTTCAATATGATATAGTTTATTTATTCAAAATTGAATTTTAACAAAATTAATATTATATTTAGAATTGTGTCTGAGCTTAATTAATCATTAATGTAGCCGCAATAATGGCTTCGAATCGGCAACAAAAGGCCTGGGACCACCTGTAGATGCTATCTTCTGTCATAATGTTCTAGTGTTAGCTCACAGTGGCTTTGAAGACATTGGTGTTTGGACACTGCAAGCCTTGTCATCATGGCTTTAGAGAAACCAAAAATGTCAAAAAAGAGTTCAAAAGAGTATTGTAACAGAGGAGATGAGTTTCCTTCATTGCTGGTATCAAAGGGGGTCTCTCTACCCTCACAAGGCTCTTTCCAACCACTTCTTTGATAACTCTCTGGACAGTCTGGTATGAAAGACCGAGATCTCTTGCATGGCCCCTCATGGGCTTGGGGAGATTGGCCATGATTGTTTTCTTTAACTCCTCCGGATAAGTTTAGCCTTTTTAACAGAGCCCTTCTTTCTCTCCAACGTTTCGTACTTGCTGAAGTCGTAGACGGTGGTCAAGTTTACTAACGAATTACTTATGCTTTAATATATCAGAATATTAATGAATTTAATCATTAATTATTGAATTAGTAAGTGTTCAGACTTCAATGGACCACTCGGTATACAGCTATTCAAATAAATTATACAAGGCACTACGTGATAAAAGCACATTTATTATACAATGTACATATTATGTTCATGTCAACTGGAGACTTTAAGGCAACTGAAGAGCTTGCAGGAAGGACAAAATATCTGAAGTTAATAACATGAGCTGGGATTTATCCGTGTTGGCTTTCGATTTGAATATCTTAGACCGGTCTGGTTTTTATCATACCGAACAAATTCGATAAATTAACAGAGTACAGTTTAATTCGCCCTCAAAGCAAAATGAGCTAAATCGCTCTTATAAGTGAAGAAGGAATCTGTGTAAAGAAAAAAACTAAGTTTACCGATTAGAAAATGAAAAGTGTGTGGTCTTTACTTATTTTTTTTACATTATTTATTAGGTCGTGGGGGGAGGGGGGATAATATCTCCCTACAAAAGAAGATTTTTTCCCATCTTCGGTGTAAATGGATTGTAAAATGCAAAATAATATATATATATATATATGAATTTAAATATCATTATAATATCAGGGGTGTCTGCAATTAGGGGCTGGAGGAGCTGTACACCCGCCCCTCCCCCAAATGAATAAATACTAGTTGTGTATTTGGAACCATTATCACTCCAGAGGAAAAAAATTAACGGGAAAACAGATGTAAAAAAAATTCTAAAAGATAAGGTCATTCGACAAAATTTTTGGACATTTTTTTTTTAAACTACATAGGTTTATAAAAAATTTAATTTTTTGAACAAAAAATTTCAAAAATTCACGTTTCAATATGTAATTTTTTAAAAATTTGCATACATTAAATTTTTAGAATAAAAATTTCAAAAATCTATAGCTATCTACAGAAAATAAATTTTTTTTTTGAAAAAATTTGGGAAATTAAATTTCAAATATTGTTTTTTTTTTTTGGAAAAAAACAACAATAATTCCTTAATTTGGAGGGGGGATACAACCCAAGCATGGGACACCCACCATAATAATAAGTAAATATTCCATCATATTAATAAGGTTAATTTTGTCAAATGAAGAATAATAATTGCAAAATATTGATACTTAATTATAATAATCACTTCTTATTTCTTGTTTATACACCTAATTAATGTTGGTTCAATCGATTTACAAAAATAATGTATTTTTGTCATTTTCTTTAACTCAATCAAGTATTTTTAGAATTTAATTGAAATTTACTTTTGCAAAATGAATGAAATAGTTGAAAAACATTGCTCTTTAAAGTTGATTAACTTGGAGTGTTTGTCGACTCTGTATCATGTTCGTTTAATATTCGGGGTAATGTTTTACCTATGTTCATAAACTACGTAAAAAAGAATTTTGTTACATAAAATCAACAAAAGGTAAATTTTTTTATTTTATTTCTTTTAAAATATGACCCATTATTTCATAGATATTTGTGTCAATTGTATAATAATGTTTAATGTGCGATTCCAACTCTTATTTATTATAATTTATTAGTGGTATTTAGCTATTTATTACTTTTCTAAGTGATAAAAAAAATATGGTCTCTCCCTCCAATTGAGGAATTTTTCATTTTTACAAGAAAACTTAATATTTGACTTGTTTTTTGAAAAAATGAAACATTTGAAATTTTTTTTATAAAGTTAATATTTAAAATTTAGTTTCATTTTTCCAATTTTTTTTTTGTATAACTTTGTATTTTTGAAATATTTCTCCAACAAACTTAATATTTCCATTTTGTTTCAAAACAATTTATATAAGAAATTTAGTTTTTTAGATTTGTTTTTGAAAAATGTATTATGTTGGGGACAGCTGCGGATTTTTGAATATTTTTTTACAAAAATTTAATTTTTTGTAAATAACTGTGGATATTGGAATTTTTTTTAAACATATAATTATTAATTAACAAATGAATTTCAATAAAAATAATACTAAAAAAAGATGTATGTCTGAGCTCTCGTAATCATTAATGTAGCCAACATTAGGGGCAATGATGGCTTCCAGATGGCGGTGAAATTCCTGGGACCCACTGAGGATATAGTAATCTGTCATGCGTTCCAGACTCTCCCCATAGAGATCCCTTCTTTATTTCAAACGTTTTGTACTTGCTGACGTCGTAGACTGGTGTCCTGGAGACGCCAAACTACTTGAATTACGGGAAAGGAAATACGTAGGTCACGTTCAAGTGCAATTTTCTCAACTTGTGTGTAGGCTAGAGAGCTCAAATTTGTCTTGTTTTGTAACTAATTGTTTATGCTTTTATATATTAGATTATAAATTAATTTCAATTACTCTAGCTGCATTAATTATTGAATTAGACTTCAATGGACCCCCCTGTATATAGGCACTTAAATAAATTATACAAGCCACTACGTGATAAAAGCACATTTATTATGTAATGTAGATATTATTTTCATGTCAACTGGAGACTCAAAGATAACATAAGGTCCTTAAAGAGCGAGAAAATATCTGTAGTTGATAACATGACATGGCATTTATTAGTGTTGCCCTTCGATCTGAACGTACAAGACCAGTCTGAGAAGGTTCTCCTCTTTATAACATTAATTCATTTTCTCCAGCCGAAATCATATAACAGGCAGCTGATATTAACAACCATATTCTTTGCTCCTGCCTTCCCCTCACGTTCTTACAAAAACCATCTTTACTTATCAGAAAATTGGTCTCATTTAAAATTCACTTCTATAGCTGAATAATTTAAATTTATTAAAACAACGTCATATTAAGTTAAATATTTTGAATAAATCATATTTGTACAATTCGTACAAATATCGGTCCATAGATTCAGACAGAAAAAATTAGGTGTTTATATTTAGGTTCAAAAAATTAATCTACAATTTGAAAACGATTAAATTTTGGTCGGATGTCTGGACCGAAATATCGATTACCAAAAAAATATAAAAAGTTATGTCTTGGAACGAGTCTCCACTAAAGATAGGACCCAGATCCGAAGTACCTATGTATGGTATAAGTAAATTTGTATTTTCTCGAAAAGTTCCAAGATATGAGACACTAACCTGCTACGGGTATTCTAATTTTTTTTATTTATAGAAAAAATCCAAGTTGTATTATGGGTGCCTTTATATTTTATCCTATAATCAGTATATTATTGCTCCCAAATGCAAATATACTTCTAAAAATAAATACTTATACTTGAGTTGAAAACTTGGAATGACAAAAAAGTAAAATACATTCACTAAAACCCAAAGTATGTAGCCTGAAACATCAAGTAATTATAACACTGTATTAAGATATTTTTTGTAGCAATAATCTTTTATTTCTTTAACTATTTAAACCAAAAGTGCCTGAGATTCATGAATCCTATTTGTCTGCTGATTCGAGAAAAGTTCAAGGACACAAAACTATTGGAAATATGGTTTTATTCAGTTCGTAACACTCCACTAAAAGTTTACTTACTTCTTATAACATATCTTTTGCTGATTGTTAAATCTGGTAAGGATTATACGATTGCACAGTAAGGAAGATTATACAGACAGTTGCACATAAGTCACGAGAGCAAATTATGATGTATATGCCTCTCACTAATAATTCAGTCGAAGGAAGAATAGATTAAATGGCTAAAAACATAGGGGATAAATTGTCTAGCAATCTTGCTGCAACATAATTTAGTTTGGAGTTAGATGAGTCCATTTTACTGGGAAATGAATATTTTGTTCCATTTTGTTGTAATCCAATTTTTTATGGGGGTTGTTTTAGCAAATATTATTATATTATCATCATATTTCTTTCCAATTCCAAATGACGTCATGCCTCGTAAAAGGAAGATCGAGGCATTTGAAGGAAGACACTTCCTACTTGATCATCCATATCAAGGGATGTTCGAATAAGGATTCTGAATTCCACGAGGGGCGAAGAGAGGAGAATTCATCCAAGGAAAAATAGCAGATCTCATAAGAGAGTAAAATGAGTTACTTCTTTGGGAATGAGATACTAGGATCGTAACAATAAGGCGATCCCTTGACGATGAGTAAAGAAGTTTAATATTTCAAAATGAGATGACTTAAAAAATACAAAAGAGAGCAAAACTCCTTGGAAGTGAATATCTTTTAAATAAATCTTTTTTTAAATGATACATGAAATATCAAAACCCTTGGAGATGCATATTTTTTAAATAAGATCTTTTTTTTTTTAATTATTCATTGAATATCTTTCTAAAAAATTAGCTATGATATTCCTCATCACTATGTATTATGAATAAGTTATACGGGTATGAAGAAAATTGTCGTTTCCATCATTTTTCAGCCTAAAAATGGAAATATATCGAATTCAAAACGAGATACTGAATCAATAAAAACACTTTTTAATCCTAAAAACAATATAAGTTTAATTTTTCCTACTTTATATTTTGGGATTGTTTTAAGGGTAAAAAAATTCTGAGCGATAATAGTCCAAATTTACTTTAATCCCAAATATTTCAGAATTCAGATGACTGAGAGAAAAACTGGGATAAGTATTGGATTCTTTGCAAAAGCCTAAATTCCTTTTTTGGCTTGAGTTCATTTGTTGAAAATGAGAATTCCCCTGTAAGAGAAACAACCCACTTGTATTTTTGCACCATCCATGATATGTAGTCATCGTTGCTTCCTCAGTTTCTTGAAAAGCCGTACCTGGAGTAATTGCAGTGCTTTTGTGCAATCCCCAAGCAGCATCTGGTAGTATACAATTCATAGTGGTCGACTTCAAAAATCAATTAATACGGTTATCATAGCAGTAAATAAGATCCAGGCATATTCCTTGATTCCAGACTGTTTAAACAGCTTGGCATTTATAATGATCAACAGTTTCAACGTTTACTCTTATACACAAAAGTTATATGATTATCATTGGGAAAGTTCCTGAAACTTTTCTGTTCTTTTTTCGGATCTAAAACTGAGCTTTGCCATTATTTAAAAAAAATCAAGGATACCATTACTTATTGTAAGATATATTCACAAAATTCAATTAAATAACTTTCCTGTTGCAAAGAAGTTATACCAATCATTTCAAAGTTAGATCTGTTATCTCTACCTTCCTATCTAAGTGTAAGTTATTCAAACAAAATTAGCCCGCCATGAAATTTACCAGTTTCCAATCCACTGTGAATTGGATAAAGAAAATAAAATATCAGATTATCCCCTTCAAGTGTATTGTGCTCTCCTGGAAGAGTTGCAAAGATACATGACTAAACATAATAAGGATTTTTATAGCAAATTGTACCAGACTGGGTTGTTAATCCATTCTTAGAAGTCAGCAGTGAGGAAACTAGAATTGTAGAGCAAGATTTATTTTTAATCAAGAACAAGTGGTATAAGTTTGCCCATGAACCATCACGGTATAATTACAGAATGAATATAATTGGTACTATGAAGAGGAACTATAAATAGAAATATACAATGCAAACTCTAATTATTTTCTAATCCTAAGTGGAAACTTATTTGAGCAATTATGATCGATTGAGTCGAAATCCCCCTTCTCTTACTCAAACAATATATTCTTCGTTTTAAAGTTATATAACTATTATTAAAAGCCTGCAATAATTGATTTTAGAGCATCCGATTGTCGTTGTCTCCCATTTCGAAAGAGAAAGTATGACACGCAGGCAAACTTAACCAATCCACCTAAAAACTACATTCAGCTAAACCCAAAGGTGAGGATATCATACTAAGATTTTTGGCTTACGTATCTGACCTCCATCCAGTGTTATGAAAGAAGGTGAAAGTATATTGTATTGCTTTTCGATCATCAAATAATTACACAGAAGGTGCCTTTAGTGTAATTGCCTTGGGGGTTTTCGATCAAAAGAGCATGCTTAGAATCAACGAACGCGGGGATCTACGTCTTCTTATTAGTAAGCTTAAGCCTGATATTGAGGAACTAATATATCTTTCCCTACATTAAATACACCATTATTTTCATTTTGGAAGAAAAATGTGTTACAATGTGTTTAGGGGGGGGGGGCGATAGAAGTTTAAACGGAAGCCAAGGGAGCACTAGCTTGAAAAAGTTTGTGATACACCTTCTATCCAATACATGCTAGTCAAATAAGTTTTCCTATTCCTCAACTCTCCTTTTGTGGCTCTTTAGGTCTTATAACGTCTTACCTTCAAAGGTTCTAATCATAGGGGATTCAATGTCGGATTTTCATTTTTATCCGTCTCTTCTAGTACTCGTAGTAATAGGTGAAGTAAAAAGTAAGTTCTGAATGTTTTTTCGCTTTATTTTGACAAAAAAATTAACATAGTAATGATGATCAAAATAATAGTTTCAAACGGTTTTCTAGGTAATCCTCATCAGCTCCTGGGTAATTGAATAAGATTTCACATGCCAGTCCAACTGGACAATTTCTATGATTTTATTGACAATTTCGACTTACATATTCCCATAATGGAATAGTTGGACCCCCTGCTTTGCTATTGCATTTGATACTTTATTGGATTTATAAACAGGAAAGGATTTTTTTTGGCGGGCTGCTTTGCCTTTTTACCTTGGTCCTAGAGTTACTGAAGAATGTATCAAATATTCTATTTTATTCTTTCATTTTTGTTACGTTCTAACACAAAACTGGTTTCACAAAACACAAAGTGTAAATGAAGTTGTAATAAATCTCATCAAAAATGATTAAATCGATTAAACTTTATTGATCCTTTAAAAAAATTTGTTTTTTTTTTTGTGTGTTGGTTAAGTCGAGTCCATATTCTCCAAATTTTATTTTAGATGAAGGAATTTAAGTGTGTAAGAATATATGAAGTTGGAGTGTTTATAGCAGACTTCTTAGTATTAATTTATGAACATAAACAGAGAAGTATCTGTCCCACAGCACTCATAATAAAAATATTAAAAATCCTATTTGACTATGATGACCCTTCCTTGATGACCTTTGACTAATCTTATATTATTTATGTTGTACACACGTGCTGGCTTTGATGTGATTTACATGTTTTTTCTTTCTTATTAATTTTTTTTAGTTATTTCACATAAGAGTCTTGAAGTTTAAAATACATTAAATTATCGTGTTTTCCTTTTTTAAATTAATTAGAAATGGTCTATTCTTTCTTGATAATTGTTTGTTTATTATTATTATTCTGCATCAAGATAAAGTTGTATCTAAAAATTAGTACTTGAAAAAAAGAAGACTAGGCCTAGCCACACCACCATGACCAGGACAATGGAGGAAAGAAACATGAATGATGATAATTCAATATAATGCTTGATTGAAAATTTTTAAATATTTATTTTACCAGATTTAATTAAATTTTTGGTTTTTTTTGCATTTGGATTTTAGAGTTTTTTTATTACCCTTTTCATTTGCATATTCAACTTCCTTTTGATGCATTATTTGGACATCCTTAATAATAAAAATTATGAAACTTTAGCTGAAAAATTCAATGATGGAAACATTACCGTACCTAACTGTGTAAAAACAGAGTAATTGCAATTTATCTATGCAAAAAATTAAAACTTTTTATCACCCACAATCGTCACACTTTAAAAAAAATATATTTGTTTGTTTAATCTATTTGAATACTAGATGGCGCTTCGAATTTGAAAACATTGTTAAAACAACACAAAATAACAACGCATACCTGTCCATACTAAATAATTTGTCTTGTACTTGAAATAGTGACTATTGCCATTAGGTAGATCATGATAAAATTTTGGTACTTAAATCATAAAAGACTTTAGTTTTCATCAGTTATATTCAAATATTACTTAAATGAACTAGTGAGATTCGGAAGTTGAAAAATATGAAATATATTGGGTACAAAAATGTGAAAAAAATTATTAATGACGAAATAATTTAGTTATAACTCACAAAGCTTATTTATTTGCTAGACAGCAATGTACCTGGGATCATTCAGAATACGTACAATATATTATACATTAACTTTAAATTTATAGAAACTCTTTGAAAATTGAATAAACTAATAGTATTCAAATCAATGATAAACAATGTTTTAAATATTTAAAAAATCGCTGAATAACTAGTTTTTAAAAGGAATTATATACTACTTAGTCAATTTGTGAAATATTTTTAGAGCCGCCTTCTATATTTTTCTCTATTTTAGAAAAACAATCATATATTTTTATCTAGTGATTGCCTCACCTATATACTTTTCCTCTAGATTTATTCTCAAGAGAGTTCAGGCTTCCTTACTTATCGAGTCATAATTAATATATTGTTTATTCATGAGTAAAATTGCTTGCGAGCATAGTTGTAATAACTCACTAGTTACCACATATATTTATGAATAATAATTATGACATTTCAGGTGGGATTTTTATGCAAGTTACAGGGAAGGAAGAGAGTGTAATAATTTCAAAATATATTAAATCGTCATTTGTTAGTAGTCATTCAAGCTCTTTGGATCTTTATACTCTTGAGTGGAAAGTGAGCTACTGAAGACTTTTTCATCTTAATATACTCGTGTTCAATGATAAAAATGTGGAATAGGTATATTAAAAATAAAGACGCCAAAAAGCAACATAGTAACCCTAAGAAGTTAATTTCAAGAACCTACTCTTTTCAAGAAATAAGAAACGTATGTATTAAGTCATTCTCAGTTCTCGCTAGTAGTCCTTGAATTACAATATGGATTTAAATCCATTACAACTAGTCCATCTATGTTACTATTACAAGATTAGGCACCAAGAGAATGCCTTTTTTTTCTTCGGAAAGAGTTTCTAGATTAGTATAGACTGCCTCTCCTCATTTTGAAGCAAATCTCAAATAAGTTCATTCCTCGGAATCTGTTTCTTTAGTGAACAAGATTGACTGACTAAGATAATGAAGAGCTGTTATCCTAGAAGATCCGCTCTTTCAAGATAATATGAATATAGACAATTCCTCATTCTTATGAAGTTGAGGAAAGGGACCAACTTTTCTTTTCATGAATGTCAAGATAATTTTTATTGAGGAATGATTACTTTCTCGCTCCTTTAAATAAAGACAACAACAGTCAACATCTATAAAGAATTTATCTTCATACAATTTATATAAATCTAAATACTATTATGTTTTTACAATGGAGAAAATAACTATGTTTTAATATTTTGTTGTAAATTTTCTAGCATTTTTGAATTATATACTCAGGACTGATACTTATCACTTAGACTTGTCTTCTTAATGTTAATATTTAATGCGTACATGATGATATTCAATATCCATATGTTCCTTTTAAATGTTTGTGCTCTGAAGTTAATTGCTTTTTATTTATATAGTATTTACCTTATAATTGTTATTATTAAAAGGGGAGTTTAAATGCAATTATTTATTTTAGAATCCATCGGTTGTGGCCAATATATAATATTATTGACAATTAGTAAAAACAATTATTTCTACACTGCACATACAATTTCATAATTTAGGAAGAAGTGCATCAGGAAAGTGATTATGAATATTGCAACAGCTCTTATAAATATTCGATTAAAAATCGATAAGATCCAAGATCATTCTGGTATTTAGGGATTTCGATACTACGTTAACTCTTCATCAATTGTGCGCTCAAAAACTTCTTATCCTGGCGTCATGATGACTCTTCTTGGACTTGAGGCTATAACTTATCCCTGAAAGTATAAAGATACTACGATAACTCCCTAAATTATGTGATACGAGAACTTATGTTTGACTTACTACCATGAGGACTCCAATCGAAGTTGATTTTATTATAACTCTTCCAAAACTGTTATGTATTGTCTTTTATTTACTTTTAAATCATGACGTAGGGATTTGTTTTAAATAGATAGGTAGGTACCTTGTGTTTTACGAGTTTGTATATTTTAATACTCAAATGTATGTACGTCCTTTTAAATGTAATCCCTTACAGAATATATGTTTTAGTGTATGATTGTACCCCCAATCCAAAGGTGTTCTTATTGACTTTACTCCGGTCCGTTGCTTCCGTCTGTAAGTGGTGTTCGTGGAACATTACAAAAACTCAGGGACATAATTATTCGTCCTAGTCGATGAAGAGTTGCCCACCCGTGCTCGTGATTACATTTACTTACTCAAATAAATAAATACAATTTTTCCTTCAGATTCAAATACATTTTTTATTAGAACAAATTATTTTTTATTGTATTTAAACATTAATACAATAAAAATTATTTGAAGCATTGAAGATATTCTGATAATAAAGGCTTCCTCCTTACTCACTCTTAAGTTTTTTGTTAATTCTTTTGATTTATTATATTGATATCCAATTCTTTTCTTGTTCTCATGAATTTTATAATTTACCTCAAAGAAGTATTTTCTCCCATAAAGTTGAAAATTTTCTATGCTATACTTAAACATATTGGGTAAAAGTATGATTCTCCTCACATTCTACTTCGGCAATGCCTGAAGCATAAGGATCATGTTAAAAAATACTTTATTTGATTAAATATTGCAGGGTATTTTTAAATTTGAAAAACATAGCAGCAAGTTAGTTAGGGTAACTCCATCAAAAATGATGGACATTGACCTCATCCAGTAATTTTTGAGACAGTTGATGTTTGTTTAGCTTCTAAAAACGTATCATTAATGAAACTTACTACTTTGTCTCTGAGTCTTTCCAATCATCAAGCCAACATGACATCACGTTTAAAAAGTGAAGCTGAGAGCAGTCCATGGTAATTGGTTTTTTCCATTCATTTCTCTAGGTAACTTCCAATTCGTTCGGATCGTCTATATACAATCATCCACCACGTACAAAATATTTTCAATAAGGCCGTCGTGATAAGCCAATTTTTTTCACCATTTCATTCTCCATATTGTCTCAGTGCACCAATCGTTGACTAATGAAACAAACTAAGGCCTTCTTTGAGGAGCTCTCTGTATAAAGCTGTTGAAAAACTTTTCCATAACATAGACAAAGCATACATCTTCTGTGAAGAATCTTGAAGAAAGTAGGGGAAATTTTGAAATGAGGATTGAGGTTTTGGAGAGGCTTGATAACTGATTCTATTTCATCTTCAACATTGGTTATAGTTGAACTTTCAAAAACAAAATCGGAAGTATACAAGGAATTCAAACAGTCCATTATGTTCAATAAAATATCCCACTCATTAATATGATTATTGTCAATGATGTTTTTCAGTAGTTGAAATGAAAGTTCCTTTTTCCTGTACCTGAAAAATTGAAAATACATGATCATTAATACATGTATATTTTAACAGACTAAAATACTAACTACGTTCCTATTGATAAGTCTAAATTAATTTTAGGACAAAATCCGAAGAAAAATCAATGTGAATTTAAAAATTTAAGATTATGAAATAATCAATGGAGCCAAAGCGCCCATAAAACCCATAGGGTAAGCGAGCTCTGCCCAGTTTTAAATTTAGTATTGATATCAAAGAAATAGTATCGTCCATTTCGAATACATTAATTTCATTCATAATATTTTCTTTTTCTTTTAAGATCCGAGTCGAAGAGGGAGATGCCTTGCTCCTCACTATTTTGGCTAGCTTGGAAAAATATGTGATATTTGGAAACTGTATAGTTGTATCATCCTTGTTTAATATTTCTATAGAGATATCCAATAGTTGTTTGTATCCTCAGATACATTATAGTTTAAAATTAATTTCCTATTTAATTACCTAAATTTGTTGGCATTGTCTATCATATATTATCATTAAATCATATTTTATATATCTAAACAAATTCGGAACCAAAAAAAAAAAAAAAAACGATTCAAAATTATTAAAATATTCAAGTTTATAATAAAATAAAATAAACTATTCCAGGACCTCTTACCTTTTGACATGCTTCTTGTAATAGGTGATAACATGTTTTAACATTTTCAAATGCCTAGCAGAAGTTGATGATAAGTATTTATTAATCCAATGTAATATGCATTGTTAGTTAGGTTCGGTATCCTCAGTTTAAATGCAGTATATCTTGCTGCAGCATATGCCATAATTGCTCTAATATGAGTAGTGTCAATTGGTTCCTCTTCCATATTCTGTTGGCCAATATAGCTTGGACATTTTAAATACTAGCATTAAAAGCTTTTTCTTCTGTACTGTAAAATTTTCTAGATGTCATACCAAATATTTCGTATGCCTTTACAAAATTTTGGCTAAAATTCTGAATTAATTCTTGATTTACAATGATAAAAGACTATACGATGTTTAAAACAGGACAATCACTAAAAGTATTAATTATATGATTAAAAGTTATCCCACAATCCTTGCAGGGACGATAAAATCGGATAAGATTATTACATATTTGAAATTGTTCCTTGAATTTTTGGCTATCATTGATCCTCACTACAGAATAGGCAATCACCGTACCCCAAGATGGAGGATTACTTTAACCTCGGGGTATTCCTTAATTTCAATTTCATATACCCTGGATTGAGAGGCACGTGTTTTAGAGCTGATCGCTTCTGAGGGAATATACATCTTCCGGTATTAAAAATAGAATTTCTATTAGTGTCATGAATAGCATTATTTTCGATGGCAGTCTGTTCCAACATTTTTGGCGATAAAAGATTTTTAAAGAAGGCTCTCTTTTTGAGTTTTTATGCACTATATCGATGATATTATTTGAATCATAAAGAGGTTCCAATTTCCATATGCTTCTCCCACTCGCCTCCATTCCTTTGAAAAACAATTAATAACATCATTCGAGAGATCTGTACCAAACATAAAAAACTTAAAAACATGCGATTCATATATAAAATTCCTCCATTCCACACAAAGTTTAGTAATTATATCAACAAAAACTTTAATCTATATTCTAGGTCAAATATTTTCCAAAAATGTCAAGCCTCAACCTGACCACGAACGAGGTCTTTTCAGCGCTGTAAGATATTTACGACTAAATAAAGTGTTAAGCCAGTTTTCTTCTCCCTCGATAGCTCTCTCCACGATTGGAGTGCAGCTGTGATAAATACCATTTGAGATATTAGTTTAGTAGTGTATAGGTCTACCCTTTTCTGAAGCCTTAGCGTTCTCCAGGTTTTACACTATTTTCGTGCATGCCAGAGCAGAATATTCCAATTGGTATCTGGAGTTCCATTACTCTGCCACTCAATACCCAAAATATTTATCCTCTCCACGACGCTACGACCATTTATTTTAGTTGAAGGAATCAAAGGAGACCAATCACCTAAGGTTAAAATAAACGTTTTTTCTAAATTAATTTTCATTCTAGAAATTTTATGGAATCTGTTAAAAAAAGCTAGTGAGTCATTTATCTGACCAATTAAATTTCCTTCCACCATAAAAGTGATGTTGTCAGCATATAGATCCAACAGGCGTTTCTTTCCAGTAAAGCAAATGCCAAATCCCCCATACTTCCATAACCTTACACGACTCATTTTCTCCATAGTAGCCAAAAAAACAACAAAGAATGCAGAAACGGGCATCCCTGTCGGCAACTTATCCCAAATAAGATGGGGTCACTATTAAATCCCTCTATGGAAAGGGTGGAGGATTTGTTATAAAGAAGAGCTCAAATTTGGTTAAACAGCCGTCTTGGGAGATATTTCTTAACGGCTTCTAAGATAAAATTGTGATGGATGGAGTCAAATGCTTTACAGAAATCCACTGCTATTATACCAACTTCAAACTTCTTCCTTTTCCTAGTTGACTATTGCGGTCGGAATATTCCTAGAAATATCTGAGATACGTTTCCCTCTTAAAAAACCTTTTTGCTCTGTAGATAAACGTTTATTTAAAATTGGTTCCAATTGCCTAGCCAAGACACCCGTCAATATTCGATAGGCTTCGTTTAATATAGTTAAAGGTCTCCAATGACCTAAGCTCATTCCATCACCCTTCTTTATCAATGAAATGCCTCCACGAGTTAGGGCGGGGGAATTTTTCCTTTTAAGTTCCATCCCCTCCCCGAATTTCAAAAGATACGGGACTAAAGCGTCAGAACATAAGGTAAATTTTTTCTTTAATGTGGTCGGGGGCAGATGCTTTATTATCTTTAAAAGAAATGGTTCATGTAATGTCAAATATTTTTATACAAGAACACAGAGTAAGACTCTACTTTTTTATATCTAGGAAAATAATTAATGTGGCATCCAACGATATTCTGGAAATTATTATAAAATAGTTTTATAATTGATTTGGATTCTGTTATACTATTGCCGTCAATACATAATAAGTTTCTTAATCCTTTTAGCCGATATGTCGTTCCTAGGCAGCACGTTTTTTAATCACTTGAAAGGATTTTGTTCAATTTCAAACTTTCATCTCATTTCTTCTTCTGAAATCTCTGAAATTGTTAAGTCTTTGGCAATGTTCGATGTCAAATGGCGAGTGAAGAAAGAACCTTTTTTCATTATTTTCTGTATGTCATCATCGCTTTCTTTCTCTTTTTTAATAAAAAGGATAGTAGTGTCACAAATGATTGAGACTAAAATTAGATATAATTTTTTACACGAAAAGGAAGAATCCAAAGATATTTTTAATATATCTCTCAGAGAGGCTATAAAAATTTATGGTTGGATAACTCAGTAAAGTATTTTAAAACTCTTCTTAGTGAAGCAGGTAAAAAGTTATACAATAATAACTTATGATCAAAAAAACTTGACGATTTATGATTAACACACCAAGAAAAATTTAGTTATAAATCAAACATTTTAAATACATCGATTATGTTGAGTTGACGTATCAATTTAAACAAAATAGAAGCCTTCGGATAAGATTCGATTTTTGTATTCAGACTAACATTAAGATCTCCAATTAGCATTATTGGATCCGAATCACTTTTGAGATTGTTAATGATCGATTGATAAAACGCAGAAGACTTTACGTTTGGACCGTATACATTAATGACATTAAAACATGACGATTTGGAAGTTACCATTTACCAGTGCCGCCAATCACTTTTAGAAGAATAATTCTTGATACATTATGATTTCCCAAAAGATTTGGAAACGAATGTGATTATAGCCCCACAAAGGTTGGTTCCAGTATAGTGATAAGACTATTTTTTTGGAATACAAAAGGAACAAGAAATAGTACAAGAGGACGTGACTCTTGAACGTACGTCCTGTAGACAAATAATATCAGGTTTCATGGTTAACGTTGTCTTCATAATAGCATGCCTGGATTTACGTTCTCTTCCACCTCTGGTATTCAGTGAAAGGATTTTGTTCATGCCCATGTTTCTCCTGATATCATCTTACTCTGATGTTTGTGAATATTGCTACAGAGACATTTTGGAAAAAATACTATTATTTTGCAGAGCGGGATACATCAAGATAAAAAAAAAATGACATCGGTTGCATGGTACTCTCTTGTAGATACAAGTACGGGTATCCCTTATGTCCCCAACGAATTGTACTGATTTTATTCGTGTGCAAATGTCACCTATCTTGTGTTATGGAGGGACTCCAGTATCAGTTCTCGGTACTAAAACACTAAGGGTACAAAATAAAAAACTTAGAGCTTTCCAAAAGAAATTTATCGTTGTATCCAGAGGTTGTCCTACTTAAGGGGCATATTTTCTTAATTTCTACAGGATTAATATTAATCTGTTCAAGAAGAAAATGTAGTTTACCGATCCATACGCCATTTTAGATTTATGAGAAGCCCAAAGGGTTCAATCTAAATAATCTGAAGTTTTCGAAGATAAAAGATTCGCTGAATCTAATCAAAACTAAGGCCCTCTCTGCTTTGCAAAATCCAGCAAGCTGGAAGGTGTAAAACTCCATTTTGTTAAAAACGAAATTTATGGACCTCTGGATAAGGCAATAATTCGTCCATTCTTCAAACTTTTCATCAGCGATTCATGTAGTACCTAAATTCAAAGGAGACTGGTGAGTGTTTGGTGATTATCATCAATTATATAGCATGACGGATCTAGATAGATATACTCTTCCAAATTTTTATAACCAAATGACCATGAGACTCCATTATTAAAACAGCTATCATTACGCAATTTGGAGTGTATGAGTACTGGTGAATGCCGTTTAGGCTTCAAAAAGTAGCCCAGATATACCAACGACTAATCGATTTGGTTTTGAAGGGAATTAAAAATGTATTCGTGTATTTTGATGATATATTGATTGTTTCTCGAACAAGTAATGCACATCGGCAGTCCATAAACGGTGTTTTGGACTGGCTTAAAACTTCCTGCGTGGTACTTTCTCTCGAAAAATGATAGTTTTTCAGGGACTCAGTTGAATTCTGGGATGTTCTATTAACCGGAGGGTTTTAAATCGAAAATTGAAGTTATTGAAATAATGTGATCTCCAAAAATCAAAAAATGATTTAAATTAGATTTTTAGGCATGTTCCAATTTTATTCATAATTTATCAAAAATTTGTCAAATGGACAGTGATGTTATATCCACATTTAAAGAAAAAAAAAATCATATCAAATGATGAATGTCAAAGAGATTTTCAAGGTATTAAATATCCTCAAGTATTCAACTTTCATTCTGGAACCACTCGTTACCTTTAGCCCTTACAACAGATGCGTCTGATATTGGAATGGGAGCTGTTCTGGAACAGAAAGTGAATGGGCGATGTTAACCACGTAATTTTTGGTGTAAAGCCTTATCTGACACGCAAAAGAAATATTCAACTTTTGAAACAGTATTACTAAGTATTAAGGAAATTATTAAATATCTTCTGTGGGCATTGGATGGAATTTTTTTTACAGTTTCGCAGATCATAAGCCTTTTGTGTAGCTAATGGGCATCCACGTTCCCTCCTGGACTCTAAGACAATTTTGGTCATTTGCATTTGTAGCTGAATATTATTGCAGGTAAGAACATGCTTCAGGAAAATTAAACCACACTGAAGATATTCTTTCGAGAAATATCAATAACATCCCAATTATCTTCAAGATATCATGGAAGATTAAAGACTCCATCCCCCTAAATTGTTAAATTTTAACCTTACCTCAAGTGTGTTTCAGTAACTTTACTTGCAGGCTTTAGCAACGAAGACTCATTTCGTATCGTATTGCCCTCACCAGAACTTCTCTGACGAATTATTCATTCAAGCCACAAAGATCATTATCCAGGATTCAATGAGACATTAAGGAGGAGATCACTTTTTAGGCCTGGCTTAAGATACCTTTTGAGATTTAAAAAATCACTGGAGGATGCATAGCACGTCATCTAACGAATACGTTCATAACATCCAACACCACTTGCTCCTTTGATCCAACATCAGCGAGACTTGTCTTCATCCACGTTGATATAATTAGCCCGTTCACACTCGTCCAAGGACAGGGCAATGTCCTCATTATTATAGATCAATATAAATGATGGGTGAAAGTGATCCCAATTCCAAATATTGACTTGAGCTTTCTTGGACGGTTGCATATAAAGATTTGGAGTACCTTATATCATTGTTTCAGAAAGGTGGACACAATTCACAAGTGCAATGTGGACCCGCGTTTGCAAGACATCTGGAATCGTGAACAGGACAACCACATCATATCAACCTGGTTAAGACGGGCTTATTGAACGGTTTTACAGATCCCTAAAAACTTGGCCAGCTTCATGGATACTAGACCAAAAAGGAAAATTGGATGAATGCTCTACCTGCTGTTTTCTGGGGACTCAGGAATTCAGTACCAATGGATCAAATATCCAAATATTACCCCTTCCAATTATTCAATGGTCGCTCGGAATTTTTGGCTTCCGGCTTTTTCGATTCTTTTCGTATTCTTAAGGCAGATGCTAATGTGGGGCGATGCTACGAAACGATGGAGGTGATTCATGTTCCCCTACGAGTAATTCAGAGATAAATGTTGGACAATCGTTTGAGCAAGGCTGACTACCTTTTTGGTCAAATCTGGAGAATCTCTTTCTTCAACTTTGTTGGGTTCTTTTAAAATACTGGAGAGACACTAGCGTTACTTTAAATTGGACTCGGGTACTAAAGTTGACAATGTCTCCAAAGATAGACTCTGTTTCGCTTTTGGAATTGCCAAAACCTTTCCAGAAACTCCAACTGTACGCTGTACAAGATCCATTTCATAATTACTGTTTTTTATATTAATTAATTCTCTTTTTTCTTTCTTTTGTATAAGTCCTTTGAAATGACGCTCTCCAATGAAGAATCCGTGGAATAACAGTTGACAAGAAAGTAAGAGTTTTTGTAACTCAAATATGTAGTTACATACTAATTAAATACTAAATCTGGGAGCTGAATTAGAATATCACGGAGGAATGAAACGGTTTTGCCTTATTGGAAAAAAATACCGTATGATGTACATATACTATTATTAAATTTCGGAATATGAGTTCGGAATAGGATTGTGAGTTCAGTGAAGACCTAATAATGTAGTTGTTTGTGGATCACATATCATTTGATGATAGAGGATTGAATGTCAAAATGTTTTGATCTCACTAATTTATTCATAAAACGCCATTTCAACTGTAAAATTTAAAGTAAATCGCGTTTAACGTCTCATATAGAAATTTAATCATTCCTTCAATTTACCTTATATGCTTGTCTGTGAATATTTCAATTAAAGTCGAATTGTTTTTCATATTTTACCAATTTTGAATATACGACTATTTTTTTTTAATTTCAACCTTTGATTTCCTAGAAAAAAATACCTATTTTGCTCATCAATTTTATTGATCTTTCTTTATTAAAAAAGTATGAATGATTGGAAAATGTTATTTATGAACTTCAAAATAATTTTATGTTGGACGGGTCACGTATTGAAGCAGGTGACTTCACCTTGATACTCGATTGCTGATGAATTAGCAAGGAATTGAGTGATATTGTGTAATAAAATATTTATACAATGAGTCATGACTATCTCTCGTTATTATCTAACAAATCCTCTGTGCTACTCAATATTTTTCTTGGAATTAATTTATACTCTCTTTATTCTCTCCTCTAAATAATAAATAAATACTAACAAAAAGTATAATAAATAAATACTCTTTAAATAAGTATATTTATTTAGATTTATGTAAAATAATTATGTCTCTTTTTAAGTGGATTATTTGCAATGTATTCAATCAAATCTCTGAGAAAGCTTATTAAGTATTGAATAGTCTTTCTATTAATATCGGGAATCCTATTCTGATCTAGTAATGGCAGAGAATCCCTTGAAAAGTAAAGACATTTTTGTATATATTCAACACTGTTTACTATTAAGTATGTGAACAATTCTGAAATAAAATAAAATAGATTTGAAGTCAATAATTAACTTTCTTTGATGTAACCTTTCATTTGACTTCAGTGATGCCAATAAATCTTATCTTTTTTCAAAAGTGACGGAGAAATTTGATATTTAAGTGGAAAATTCGACTTCCTCCTTGTATTTCCAATATGAAATCCTATGAAATTTAGCAAATTGATTTGATAAAATCCCCCGTTGTAGTCTTCTTGTATATGAAATAGTCCTTATATTAGAAAAAGATATTAAATAAGAATCTTATCAATAATTATAATATGTCATTTTTATTATATTTTAACTAAATACTTTAAATTTGACAGACAAATACTTCAAGAAAGAAACAAAGTCTTGAAAAACCGAAATATATATTATAATAATTTTGAATACTATGTATGACATGAAAAATATTATTATTTTAATGTAATATTAATTATTATTTTTGTTTTTTCAATTCATTTTTTTAATAATAGAACAATAAAATAAGTACATTTATTAGCATTATGCTTTAGAAATGAAGGTTTGAAAATTTAATATCAGCGAATAAAGAAAAAAAAACACGGAAGAATTAATCATTTGAACCACTCAACCTACGAAAGTGTATTTAAAACTTGAAATGTTTGGTGTGTTATTTTGCCATATAAAAGTGAGGCAATTTTTGGTTCAGCATGACTAAAGTTGGTTCATATAACTACATAATGAGTTGAAATGTATTGTTATAAATTATCAATATAATATATGAAAATTTATGAGGCTCTCCCAATCGAGTATTTTTACTAATGTTATAAAATGCGTCATAATTGAAAGGCTTCATAGTTGGTATTTTTAATACCGAAAAAGGACAAATTTCCATTAAATATGGATTATACTCCATTAAATGTCTTTAAATATAAAAAAAAACCTAACACCTGTATTAAATACTACTTGATGTCAATGATAAACACTGATATTTGAATTAAATCTAAGAATTATGTACTAGAAATCCCTAAAAATGTGCAAATTTGTACCATTTATTTTTTAATCGATTAGAGAAAAGAAAAGTAGGATAGAGAAAGATAACTTTCGTGATGTAAATGGTGTATATTTTGGGCTTGTTAAAAAACAAAGAACAACGAAAATCAACATAGTAAGCCTGAAAATTTGAAAAATAATTTGTAGGAGAGCAGCTTAACTATCTTGATGTTCCATTAGAGCAGCTACCATCAGTTGTGGCAATGGAGAAAGTGTAGAAGGAAATAAACAATTACTTTGGCAAGAATTACTCGGATGTCGATCTTACATTCATCTCTGATTCCAACAAGGAATAACTCCGCAACAAATACTCAAAGTTATTCACAACTTTTAAGAGCACACACGAATGTTCAATCAAATTTTGAATATAATTGAATGCTGAAAAGTCACTGCTCTAACACTGAGTCCCTCAAAGCCCCTGAGTCCTCATTGCTGGTAAAACTGTTTACATTAATGATTAAAGGAGCTCGGATAGAACACACGTTTGATTATATGTAAACATATGAAATAACAATGGACTGGTATTAATGAAATATTGCAGGCGTGTTCATATAGAAATGAAATGGTATACAGGATGCACTGTATAAAGTGCTCCCTTATATATATTGATATTTGAAATAATAAGGAAGAGAGTGGCAACGAACCATACACACATATATGGATTACTAAAGATATAAGTCCATTCGGGGGGGGGGGAATGAAGCAATGAATGGGAATTAGCTGATAAAGTTTGCGATGGAAAGGAATGACAGGAACCAGTTTCAGAAAATATGAAATTGGCATATATATCGGATACGTAAATCAAGTAAAATATATCGTTCTTGGGAGAGGCAATTAATACAAATGAGATTTTGGAAAGAGAGACAATTGGTTAAAGAGAAGATAAACTGGCCCAAGGGATAGTTTTTTTAATTGTATGAAACAGATAGGCGATAATAGGCAGAGAATGCTTGTAGTAGGTAAATCAAAAAGAAGTCGATTTTAAAATCAGATAAAAAAGAGCAAGATAGAGTTACATTTAATGCCTCGATCGGGGAGATAATTAGAGGGATTAATAGGATTACAGACTATTCCTTATTTTGGATGAAGTACAGAGTTGTTACCAAACATCTTCCGATGGAACATGTTTCTTTTTTTTCAACAATCACTAGAGACATCCCAACATTTTTTGTTCGAGTGAACTATTTAATGGACTAAATAAATTAATATATTTTTTTAAATTTTAAATTGAGTCTTGTGCTGAACGATTTGTCATATTTTTATATAGGCCCATATCAAGAGGAAATAAATTATTTAATTACAAAGGTACAATTTTTGATATATATCAATTTAAATGCATAAAAACTACTTAAGTATTGCAAAATATTGGATTTAATATGTACAAAAAATAGAATTAATGTTTTAATTATATTAAAAGTGGAAATATAATTGTACTGAGGTACAAACAAAATTATAATATAAATGTAGTCGTATTTATGAAGGTTCTAGGACATTTTTGCCTTGAACGTGTACATATTTGCCTTGTAATGCTTTCACCTTGAGATTTTTTTGCTTTGGATAATAGTTGAGGGAGTACTAATTCTTCGTAGTTATAAATATTAAATATATATATTTTAGTTGAATTTTTACCATTGTATTCCAACTTTGAGAAATTAGAAAAAAAGGTAAACAAACACAATTCTTCAAAGCATTCGGAAGGCATCACAAAATGCAATTTAGGTGCAATAAATCCGGAATTTGGCACCAATTAATTACTGTAGAAGAAACTTGAATTATAGCCCCAAAATACTGTCCAAATATGGCCTTAAAATAGCATTTTCCTTAAAAAGAAATTTTTGACAAACAAATCTTGAAGACAGAACATACCATAAAAATTAATATAAGTATTTAGTAGTTACGTGTGAGTGTGCTTATGAATTTTAGGATTTTTTGGGACTAATTTTTTATACTATTAGAGAAAAACTTATCGTATAGCCAACGCCAAATTATCCCGGATAATGCCGGGTACTACAGCAAGTACATAATAGGCTATCGTAATAAAATCATTTCATTTGCCCATACTAGTCGAACTGGTTGAACAAATTTTTCATCTATCGCTTTTTGACAGCCAGCCACTCTACCCGTGTATATTCTCCAAACTACTTAATCCAGAAAAATTGAACAATAACTTTTTTTTCAGGGTAAAACCATTCTCGAAAATTGAAAGAAAACATATATTTTTATTATAAATTCTACAAAAATGACACCTAAACTTGGGCCATAATTTTTTAATAAAAACATAATTCTAGCTCCTTATTTTAATTTTAGAGGAAATGTCTGTATTAGGCTCTTACTTAAAGTAAGTTTTATTATTTGAAAATATTTGCTTATCATTTGAAAAAGATGGTTGTGTTGGAAGGGGCACTTATTGAAGCAGGTGAATAGTCTTTGATACTCGATTGCTGATGGAGTAGCAAGGAATTGAGGGATATTGTGTAATAAAAGATTTATAGAATGAGTCATGCAAGGACTTTCTCTTGTCATTACCTAACAAATCCTTGGTGTTACTCATCATCTTTCAGGTATTAGTAATTAGTTTATATTCTCTTTATTATCTCTTCTAAATAATAAGTAAATACTCTCTAAATATTGAGCATTGAATACCTGCAATGAGTCTTTCTTTTTCTCTGAAGATCTTGGATAATACTCCAACAAAGTGATGGCAGATAATCTTTTGAAAAGCACGAACATTTTTTTATATATTCCACACTGTTTACTATTAAGTATGAGAACAATTCCAAGAAAATAGACTTGAAGTCAATAATTAACTTTCTTTGATGTAACTTTTCTTTTGATTTCAGTGATGCTAATAAATCTTATATTTTTTTCGACAAATGACAGAGTAATTTTGATATTTAAGCAAAAAATTCTACTTTCTCCTTGTATTTCCAATTTGAAATCTTATGAAATTTCGCAAATTGATTGGATAAAATCCCCTAATGGTCTTCTTGTATATCTAATAGTCCTTCTACTTGCAATCGACTTAATATTTTATACAGATATGACTCGAAATCATCTCATTGTGATTGAGTCGCGACTGGGTATATACTAAATCATATATGTATATAAATTTAATCTCCTAAATCTAGAAATAGGTCTTCTTAAATATCCATTCTAATATAATACGAAGTAACTACTCAAAAAAATTAAAAATTATAAGTTGTAGAAAATGAAATGAAAAAAATAAATAAATATTCAATTTTTGAATATTTTCAGTTGTTAGAGGCAGACAAGCTCTTTAAATAACTTTGCTCTGAATGGATTGTGTGCTCCTTAAGAC
This sequence comes from Lepeophtheirus salmonis, assembly GCF_016086655.4. Taxonomy (NCBI): domain Eukaryota; kingdom Metazoa; phylum Arthropoda; class Copepoda; order Siphonostomatoida; family Caligidae; genus Lepeophtheirus; species Lepeophtheirus salmonis. The sequence continues at coordinate 23,968,291 of NC_092584.1, read as the reverse complement.
TTTTTCTTTAATCTGCTCTCTTTAGTGAGGTCTCTTAATAGACTCTAGTTCAATTGAAATAATTTTTTACTGGGCCTTCCCTACTTCACATTGCAAGTGAAAGAAGTGAGTCATGGGTCTTGTAAAATAAGTTCCAAACAAATTAATTTTTTTGTGAATAGGTATCGATATTTGAAAAAAAAAACCCAATAGGATATTTGAAATGTTTTCCAAAAAATTGAATTTTAGAATTTTTTTTTCAAAAAAATCATGTCCAAAAAAATTCCAAATACCGACTCCCTCCATAAAATACAATTCTGTGGAGGCTCCTGCTAGCACAATGGTATTTTTTAACTATTATTTAAAATATGAAAAAAAATTATAAAACACACATCTATTTATAGTATTAATTTTGTTGAAAATTCTATTGTTAATTAATAAATGATATCCTGTTCAAGTGTAAAATTCAATGTGTTTAGATTTTAATGGACCACTTGGTACTTTAAACATTTTTTAGTATACAGGACGTTAAGATTATATCGCCATTTGTTATGATGTAGTTATCGAAGGGCGTTTCCTTTCTTGACAGTAGAAAAGTTGTTGTATCAAAAACTTTAGTCCAGATTAGGGGGTCATAGCAACAGCTGCTCCAGATATAAAGAACAGTAAAAATTATAGAGGAAGAACCGCGTTGCTTGATGACGTTGATTTTTGTACATAACAACATGGAGATTTCAAATGTGATGCTGGAGATCGACCTGGAGTCTGGAAAACAAGATTCGGAACCTTGCAATGTTACAGACAGTTGCTCAGTTGTGTTCATCGCTAGGAACTATGATCTTAATCCAGTGAATTATTTTGTCTGGAGCTACATTGAATCTAAAGCAAATTGAACATCTTATACTTTCAAGAACTCTCTTATTTCCTTGAGCAAGACCAACATACCAAGTTACTACATTGGCAATGCCTATTACTCCTTCGGGGCCAGATCCAGGGTATGATTGATGATGGAGGCATATACATCAAATTATCACTTTCTCAATATTTTTTTTTCTTAATATAGATAAATATATCTCATACTTTTAATGATAATTAACATTTTATATTATACCACAATTATTATCATATTGTTTTATTTTCCATTAAGGACCGATAAGGACCAATACTTGGGGGGACAGATTTCATTGGGACAGGACTATTAGGATTGCAGTCTTACTATTTTTTTTAAAGACATCCAACACTACTCATGACCTTAATTATTTGCATTTCTCCCTCGTCCCAGCTGCTTGTAGCTGACCTAATGAAACGTCATGACAGCGAACCCGCTCTCCTCCAAAATATTCTTCAAATCTTCTTCAGGATTACCATATTGATATTCAGTTTCTTTTCTTTTAACGTGTCTTAAATGCTACAAATTAGCATCAACGGAGATCTTTGTCAGCGGATATGTCCTTTCTTAAAGGTACCACCAAAGTATCACAATCTCTCAGCGTTGATTTTTTGACATAGCCCAATTTTGCTGATACTCACAACCCTACATAATATATGATACTCTAAGCATTCGTGAACAAAGTGAATACTTGTTCATCCTTGTATATTTTATGTCTGCAAACTCATAATCAAAATAGTAGATGAAGAAAATAAAAGCAGTTTAGGATCCGAAATGAGGGTATTATTTGAGGCCAACGGAGAGCTACATTGTATGAGATGTATTTTTAATGATTGTATCTACTGTTTAATTATTATTCTTTTTTTTTAAATAAACCTTATAAAATGATTATTTTGCTGTTAATTTTAAGTAAATATATCAAAATTGCGGGATTTTGTTGTTATACCGTGTACTGTGGATGCAAAACAAAAAACCAAAATATAATCTGGTAATCCTCACAAAAATATATTGCATACCTGGGGCATTACTAGCCTTCATCATTTGGTAGGGACTTAGCCCAAAAAATTATTAATACTGTGATATAATTACTCATATAAAAAAGTGTATTTTATGTATATATATACTATCAGAGGGAAATAGAAAAGCAGACGAAGAAAAAAATACCAATAACAATATCCTCACTACCATTACGTCATTTTATCCAAGAATAATATTCCAATGTTCAAATGATTAATAAAATGATATAGGTAAGTGTATCTACTTGAAGTAAGTACTTTAAGGTTTTTCCAATTACGTATGTAGAAACAACAAGTGTACCTATGCATACGACTATGTAAGCTAAGCAATATGGAGAAAGAAAGCAGTCACATGGAAGACTTTTTGATGACAAATATAAAAAGACGTACTTAGCACATAATAATGATCGTATAATATACTTTAAAAAATGTATCACATATTTTCAAAAAGTATATATTATACAGTAGGAAAGGTGGGAATTTAGTTCAATAAATCATGGGGACAGAAGTTAAATAATGCATTTGCTGTTTTCTAAATAAAATATAAAAACTTATCCCTCTTATTATATAAGAATACACACCAACTTTCAGTCATAATTTTTTTAGTATGATAATATAATTGAAGTTTAATCACGCTTTAGGTATAAAGCTAAATGAACCTAAATTAAATACTCAATCAGCATTAATTATTCACATCTATGTATTGTTATATTCTTGGATTTAAATAAAAAAATAAAAAATACTCATCAATTTAAAAATAAACAAAATGATACTACTAAGAAATAAGTTCATATTTAGTTTATTATTAATAGCAACTAAATAGAATATTCATTTTGTAAAGGATAAATAACATAAATATGTACAGAAACTTTTGTATTGTTTCCATCAGAATAAAAATAACAGGGGAAAAATTAATAGTAGAATTATTCTTCATCTAAAATGAAATATACCACAATTCCTAAGATTTCTTTAAAATTAATATCTTCAAATACTCACTTTGCAAATCGTACCCCTCAAATGAAAAACCCTTTTCTTTATTTTTCAATGTGATTCAAAGAAATCAGTTGCAGATTCATATCAAAGTCCTTGTCTTGGATTAAAACTGCATGCTGAGTCTGATAATAGAAAAAAGGTGTATTACAAATTAATAAAAATTAAACGACCTAATGTTGAATGACAAAAACATGTAATAGTTCCTAGATATCACTGTAGGCAGTTTCAAACTTAGTGGCAATTAGTTATGACACTTCGCCATTCCTAACGCCCAATCCTGAGCATTGGTGTCGTCGACTTGAAATCGAATTAGAGCTCAGAGGAATAAGGTCTACGAGGACAAAGTTTGCACCTTTACCACAGAAATTCCTCCTGAATCATTCGATCTTATTGCAGATCTTGAGACAAAGAACGATTACGCCGTAACAAAAAGTTTACTCCTCAAAAAGTATGGATCGTAATAAGAAGAAAGAATTCAAAGGCCCGGTGATTTATTTTCAAGAGAACCTCACAGTATCTCTGACATTCAAGTAACGTCATTGGCAAGGTCAAAATTAGATAATAAAGTTATCAAGGTTCCAATTGGATCAATTATTCCTGAAATTACGGTTCGCACTGTTCATCCTTCTAAAAGGGCTCTAGCTAGGGCGATTCATATTCAAGATGATGATGATTTCTTCATGTTTTGTGACATCCTCGCTTCCTCTTCCCCAACTTTCTTGTCTCATAAGTGGAGGACACTTGCACGATCTTGAAGTCAATGGAGTGACTAAAAAATATCTAATGATCACCGTTCAAAAAAGAAAAAAAAACTTTTATTTGTGAAAATCATATTACGGTTGGATCCAAGACGACAAACTGTATCTCTGCACGATGTCAAAAAACTCATAATTCCTCACTTTTTTACGGCTGAGGTAAATTTATTAGAAAATAAACTGCTCTACATATGTGAAAGACTATTTAAATGGCATTAATTTTTTGGTTTATTCAGAAGCTCAAGTGTTTGGGGTACCTATAAGCCAAATTAAGAGAGTCAAGTGAGGTGAATTACCCCAAGGTCCTTCATTGGTAGGTTTTGGAGGAAACAAAAGGAAAAGCTTAAGAAAAATATATCAGACAATTGATTTAATTGGGTACAATTCAATAGTTTGTTCATTTTATGTAGCGGAGACACAAAAACCAATTCTTAGCCCTGATTTTTCGGAGCATTTTGGATATTCCATTAACATGAAGACGAATGCTCTAATGATCAACTACCATCATGTTTTGGAAAACGACAGGCCCCATGTTTCATATTTTTAAATAAAATTCCCAAGTCTTTTCAGCGAAAAGTATGACTTTATGCCATTGTGTGAGGCAAAAAATAAAGTCTTACACTATTGTTACCACAGGAATGCTATGCTTTACGCGAGTCAGTCTTACAAAATAGACTCAGGGTGTTTATATAATGAATATATGTACATGCTTCATATATTAATCCTTCCTTGGATAATTTTTTTTTTCCATAGATTTGAAGAATAGTTCTTTCTATTCATTATAAATGAGCAAACGAATTCCATAAAATATTCCATTCTTACCTCTGTTAAGTTTTATTTCTTTAGAATATACTCTTCAGGAATCGAGAAAGTACAATCACTGAACAAAATTCGATGTTTTAATCTTACAGCAACAGTTTCCATTCTAAATTATTTGAATTAGTACAAAAGGATCAAAAATTGATAACAATATTACAAGGTGTATACTATGGGTATATTTTTTAAAACATTTTTAAACTGGGCCCAGTTTAAAAAAATATTTTAAATACGTAATTTCATTTAATTGCACTATTCGTTGTAAAATAAGTCATCTCAAGATCGTCTTCCAAATCACAAATAAATAGTAAAGTGGACGTTACCCCATTTATTAATTCAGGGTTTTGTCAAGTTTTCATTCAATTTGTTTGTGTCAAATACATAAATTTTAATATACCAAAAATCATTTTCCTAATTCCTTTTTTTAATAAGTATTCAATATATGTTTTACCTTTTTCTGATAGTTCAATAATTCATTTTTTGGATACTTAATTTTTTTTTCTGCATTTTTGAATCGACAGTCAATACTTTTATTTTATAGCTAAACTATATATTCTTCTCCTATTTTGAGATATCATAAATAATAATATAAAGATTGACATGAAATCTTTGAAATTATGTCAAGTATGTTTATTTTTTTAAATTCAAAACAAATGAGAATAGTTAAAGAATTATCTATCAAAGCGGATTCGAACAAAGCGTAAAATAATTTTCTGAATTATCCCCGCCAGAAAAGAAACAGGAATGAGAAAGCAACAATAGAAAAGCCGAGGGTCTACTATATCACAAACCATAAGAGAAGACTCACACACTCTTTTAAAAAAAATAAACAATTTTTATTTTAAAAATAGTAGTGTTTCGAGAGCCAAAGCGTTTGGTTGTTCTATGTAATTTACATTGCATTTACGTAAAGAATTTGATTTTCTTGGATCATCCAAAGTTCATTGTTTTTTTATAAAACAAAAAACATCTAAATTCAAGGTGAGTTTTTAACATATCGACTGCTTTATTTTGAAATACAAAGGTATCGTATACACATGAGTCATTCTATGGGATATATACAATTAAAAGTCATATTTCGACATTAAATAACTATATATATTTGAAAATTAAATGTAAAAACAATTGATAAAAAATATAAAAGCTTTTAAACTAAATTATTTATTAAGTTGTCTTGAATAATATTATTACTAAAAGTGTCTAATTATACAATTTATAAGTAAAAATAAGGATTTTGTTGGGAAGTTAATTATTTCTCTAGCTAAAACTAAATAATAAATCTTATAGTACAACTTCAAAGATTTCCAGTCAAAAATTAAGGTGGATTATTATTAATTATTTCAGTTTAATTTTCAATTTTCTGTTGAATTTGTTATTAAATAGTAAGGTTGCATTATAAAATAGACGAATGTTTTCGTTTGGACCGGCCCGATATTTTTGCTTTTTTTTTTAAGTGACAAAAAATTTGAAAAATTAAGAATTAAGTATATTTAGGCTGGGAAGTAATAAAGAGGGATAAAGTACGAATATTTTGAAAATCATACAACCTCGTTTTTGCTGTGCTGAAACCTTCCATAAATACATCTTTGATGTTTGACTTGATTTGGAGACAAGTCAAGGAACAAAGTGAAGTAAGTCGATATACCTACATCGAGATTATGTATTTAGAACAAGTATAGGACATCTATAATGTAGAAAATGTTTTAAAACCCTATCAAAACCAAAAATAATACATTCAAGTCTCCAGTTTAATAAAATATATATACATATAATTTTTTTAAATGCCCTCACATAAAAAAATTGAGTGCTGTTAAAAATAATATTTCATACTGAATATATAAATGACAAGCACATTTACTTACTATTGTAATATTATAGATAGAATTATAATATTAAATAGGATATTTTTTGGATTGAGGCACGTACAATGAATTGAATATCTCTTGTATTTCCTATTTTCTTGTACATTAACAGAGGCACCATAGCTTTTAACTATGAAATAATACGTTTTCTATGCTATCACTTCAATCCGTCTTCAATCCGTGTCAGGAGCATTCCTCTTGGACATTATTGCCTTGAACGTTTTTACTTTGTCCTTTAACCCCTGACCAACTACCCCTTGTACCCTTTACCCCCCAATGAGAAGTGCGGTTAGTAATTTATTTATAGAATGCCAAAGTAACAAATGAATGTTATGGTTGTTTTAAGTGGTTGTTGAGCAATAAAACTTTCAAGTTCGAATCGGAAAGTAACTATGAGTTCTATAAACAATCAAAATTTTAATACTAAAATATACAAACATTTCAATTAAAATAGATAATTAGCCTGATTATTTAACCATAGGCATGATATATAAGATGCAATAAATATTTTTAGTAATGCCTAATCTAATTTCCTTAATCCCATGGGAAAAAGTTGGCCAAACATTGAGTTTTAGTAGATTATTTCTACGATGAATTTAGGGATGGATTTTATTGAACGAGTATACACATGATATTATAATAAATGTCTGAGAAGGATTTTCGGATAACTCCTTAAATACTGTGAAATAGAGACAAGTATATCCAAAATAAATAGGTTAATTATATCTAATTTTTAATATATGTCTTTTAAAATCGCAAAAATCAAATAGAATCATCCAAAATCTTCTCAAGTAATATCAACGCCATATTTTTAATGGAAAGATTCAAAATACTGACTTCGATGCATATAATTATTATCTCGTATTTGATGAGAAATATCTATTAATAATAATACTTATCACTAATATGTACGCCATTAAATTAAATCAAGAACTTCTTGGTTAAATTAATAATTACGTTTGTAAGGTTATTAAAAAGTTGAATGTTTGGTCGTATAGTTATTATTTATTGTAATAGGGGGTGACATGCTGTGGGTAGATTACCAGGGGGTGAAAGGCTACGGGGTAAAAGGACGTAATTGATTGGGTGTTAAATGTCAGGGGGTAATTGGTCAAGGGGGTAAGAGCCCTAAAACCAAACAAGCTAGACAATCCCAATTCTTCAAACCTTATTACGTAGGGTTCAAAGCATTGGGAAGGAATTACAGAATGCTACTGCTATAGTCCTTTCCAAAGAATTATTGGCATTGATAATCAGTCCATTTCTTCATCAAAATAGATCAGAATTGGAACCTCGTCCATGGAAATTCTTCATGAATTTATGAATATGATATATAAATATATTATACAGTTCTAAAGAACTTAAACAAATTGTGCAATTGCTCGACTAATCTTCCTAAGACATCAATAGAATCTGCTCCACAGAATGCTGAAACCGGAGATATCTTTGATGTGCAAGAATTTATCAACTTGTTTCGGACGATGTCATCTTTCATCAAAGTTCCTTTCCTCAAGGGATACAGAAGAATTAGATCATCAATTTCTATCTCACTACAGAAAAGTATAACTCACTCCCAGGGAGAAAACGTTATTTTTTTAGCCTTCTTAGATTTAATTCAATGTTAGCGGTATAAAATCATGTCAGTGGCCCAAAAGGGCATTTATAATTTACTGCTTACCTTGACAAAAGATCTACTGTCGTAATGGCGGCCCAAGGACTCCAAAGATGTTGGAAAAAGATCGTCACGAAGAAGGGTCAATATACTTATAAGAAAAAGAATGATCAGGAATAGAGGAGAAGACGGATTAATACACGAGCAAAAGGGTATGACTAATTTTTGATTGTGAAATATTTTAAATTATGGAGCAATAGATGTTAAAAATGTCCATGAAACATTAGAAAAAATTGATAAGCAAAAAAAACTGTCTTAAGATCAAATGTTTTGACGAGAAAAAGAATGGAAGGGAGGTCGTTTCTCGAGTGAAAATTATGAGCTCATCAAGGCTACAACAGGATTGAAGAAAAGAACATTTATAATTCCAAATGCAGCAAGGATCAGTCCGGATGAAGTATCTTTAGGTATGGAGTCTCTGGGTAAAGAAGTTGAGGCTTACTATCAAGCACCAAAATCGGAAGGACATAAAGGCGAATTTGCCAAAAATGTATTCAATGAGCCATTAAGGTCCATGAATACGGTTGTAAAAATGATGACTTAGATAGATATCCCTCAATTCATTACAAAAGATTAGTGAAACTAGAGAGTAGTCTTATTGAAAAACAATGGTAAAATTACATAGAGATAGGTCATAAGTATATTGGCTGTCTACTGAGGAAAAATGGATTGTCAAGGCCTTCCCCAAGTAAATATTTTGAAAAACTGAAATTGATGTACAAAACCAAGGAAGTAAATTGTCACTCAACGCTAAAGGGTGCCCAGTTATGAATATCAAACTTTTCTGAAGATGAAGGTTAGGAATCTGAGAAAGATGTTCAGTCACTGGAATTCAATCAAAATGACAATAGATAATAGGGAATCATATATTTCAAAGGAAATACCAGGCCCACCTGAAGAAATGGTAGGGAGTTTGAAGACAAATAACGTAGATATCAGAGATACCAAATTATTTACAGAGAATGATGGAGGGTCAAAAGACAAAGGCGCCAGTAAGGATTCAGATCAAGGAAGGGAATTGAGAGAAGACTGGCAAATGGTGCTTAGAAACAAAGGTAACGCTCTCAAAAAGCCAATGAAGATTGATGGTCCCGCATAAAAGACATATAAGGATCATGTGGAGGAGGATACAACGAGAAAGAAGGAAACCAGTAGCTAGTAATACGGTAAAACTTCAATAGATCATTTTTCTCATATACAGAAATCCCGATATGATATCTCAGAATGGAAGTTCCGCAAAAATAAAAATAACACAAAGATACTAAAACTCAAGCAAGGCAAGATATCTTTAGAGCTCACAAACAAAACAAATATTCGCTATATTTTCCCAGGATGTAAGATCTCTCAGAAATGATCAAAGAAGATGAAGATGTTTTTTTTTGCCTGAAGGCCCAAAAAAGTAGACGAGGAAAATTTTAAATGTTTTGAAGATTGTACAAAATGTGACACAAAAGTGTTTATACACTATAGAAACTGTATTGATAATAAAAGAGGCTTTGAGTAGAAAATGGCCTGGCATGCAATCAAGAAGACTGTAAGTTAAAAGTTTCACTTATGGTTCATTTAACATAATAGAGGTTACACTCCATTAAGAAAAAAAATTTTGTAGCAAACATTTATGGTCCAAATGAAGACATAGCGGAATTTTACGAAGAAATATACAACATACTAAGGAAACTTGGGAACATAAAAAAAATAATTATGGGGGATTTGAATCTATGTTTTGATAAAACTCTGACTCCATCAACTATGGAGGTGAATATAATCTTAAATCTAGGAACGTTTTGGAGATTCTGATGGGAGACTTGGAAATGCTTGATGCTATTAAATACTGGCATAAGGGCAGCTTTGTTGATATGTGGTGAACTAAAACCAAAGAAAGTCGCATAGATGATATGATTACTAGTCGGGAGTTGACCAATAAAATAAAAAGTATCAAAATAGTGAATAACGGACGTTCGGACCATAAAACGCTCACTTTAAGACTCTCACTTATTCGACAAAAAAGGAGATGGGGGCTTTATAAGAAGGTTTTGAACAACAGAAAATTCTTAAAGAGGACTTCCTTAGAATTGGATAAGGCTATAGATAGACTAAAAAATAATCCAAACAACAAACATATCAAATCCTTGTTAAATTGGCCCAAAATAATTTCAAAAGGAGAAATGGAGTGCGAAAGAAACAAACAGGGAGGCAAGATTAGAAAATTAGAAATTCGGCTTCAATCCACAGAATCATATAATTAACAAATTTAGCTGACACAATAAATCATATGTGAATATCGGAGACTCTTTTTTACAAAAGCTTATACATCGCCTTGGACAGATAAGTGAAGATTTATATCTTGTGGAAAAGCTTCTGAAAAATCTAAAAAAAAAAAAAAACACTCGAATGATTTCTTGGAAAAATTAACATGGAAGAAGCTGAGAAGTTATCTATACGAAGAACCTCACTGGAAAACGACATGGTATGAGAAAGAAAATAGTAAAAGAGGGTAGTTGATTTTTTTTCTCAGATATATTTCAAGAAGTATATCAAAAGGCATTTAAGTGAAGATAGTTCTCCGGGTGTTAGTGGGATTACGGCGCCTTTTTTAAGCTGTATTGTAACCAAATAGCACAGTTGACCTACCTAATCGGGAAAACAGGAATTATGCCCCCTCTATCTTGAATCACGGAATTATTACACTTATACCAAAACCTGATAGCTCCACTTCTGATCCAACAAGCTTGCGTCCAATAACTCTAACAGAAGTGTTATACAAAATAGTAACTGGTACAATTACTCAAAAGATAATGCCTACTCTAATCAGCATCATTCCTGGGGAACAAATTGGAGTCATGCCCAAAAGGTATATATATAAATATGACATAACTTTAAATACAGTCGGAAATATTAAAAATTCCATGAAAAGAGAAAATTTTAATACAATAATGACAATAGATTTTCCTAAACCCTTTGATAAAATAAATAACAAATTGAATCAAATTTTTGATTTCAAACAAAATAGGCAGCCTTTCTTATATAGATTTGGAGTTTTCTCCAAAGCAAAAAAGTGCAAAAGAAATTGATCATCCAGGACCCCTTAATCTCCATATCTTTTTCATTTGCCACTTTTACCTTGGATGGATAAAGTAAATAATAATAAACTGATAGGAATTGAATTTGGTGGGGGAAAAAATTGTAGTCAATTCTACGGTGACGACAACCATATCTTCATAGAGGTTGAATCAGAGGATGAAATAAAGAAGAAGGCTAGATATTCTTTACGACTCTATGAGCGGTTCAGGAAGAAATCTGGCCGGGAGAAGACACAAAGTTTCAATATTGGTACAAAGGTTTTTCTCAAAATCAATGGCAGGATATGGAGCCGTATACTCCATCAAACAGTTGGGAATATTGTTCACAAAATCAGGCACGGGCACGACATATTTTGATGAAAAAAAGATCAAAATTAAGAGACATGCAAGAATTATCAAAGCTTCAAACATGAACTACACCAAAAGGGTATGTTGGTGGATTTCTATGTGTTCTTAAATTTCCTTTATTACTTAATGGGTGACTGGAAGGGAATCTCAAGAATCGGAAAAGGGTTTCCAGAATATAGAAAATTAATTATGTTTCTCAAAGAAAACATTCAACGTTTATAAGTTCCAAGGAGTATGGACGGCTTTGGTTTGAACTCACCGAAGAATATTATTTACAAAATTTTTGGAAAAATGCTTGTCAGAATTTTATTAATAATATTTCATGAATGATCCATTTGGGATATATACCTGTTTTTGGGTTGCTTTTATTTGGTTCGGAAAATGTACTTTCCTCATCTGAATGGAAGGACGTGAATATTGGAAGTTTTGGAAGGAACTTATTTATGGGGAGATGATTTGAGGATGACAATCTTCCTATATTCGTAAAAGTGGAAGCACTGCTATGAGTTAGTAGAGGAATAAAGAGCGTGATAGCAGAAGAAAGGGCTGTTGTGGAGAGGTGGGCAATATTGAAGAATATTGTGAACAATTATCACCTGATGGTGGGACCAAAGGGCAATGACCCATACCAAGGGGCTAAAGTACTGAAATAAGCTAAAGATCAACATTGACAAATGAACACAAACAACTTTTAACCTAACCCGTATGAAGAGCTATATTTCAATTCGACTTTAGGAGTACTTCTTTCAAGTTTAGCCCTGAGTTATGTCCTATTTTTAAAACGCATTGCAACAGCTTGGGTGATAAAGAGGGAAAGGAAAAGATTTTAAACATTTATAGGTCTTTAAAGAATGTTGGAGATGGAGTATGTATAAATTTGCAAACTCATATCGACAACAAGTCTTTATTGTGCAACTATTTTATAGGGAAAACGCCGGGGGGAAGATTGTGCTCCTTGAAATATGGTGGCAGCAGGACGGTGCCAGCTGCCACACTAGCAACTTTACCCAAGAGTTCCTTCACATCGAAACTCCAGCCTTCTTCGATCGGAATTCTTGACCTCCTGACTCGCCTGGTTGTTTGCCACTTGACTTCGCAGTGTTTGGGCGTTTGAAGGGGATGCTGTCGGGAGTCCAATACAAGTCCAAGGACCAGCTGAAGTCTGCCCTCAAGAATGCCTGAACCAACCTCGACCAGAGCTTCATCGCTAAGTCATTGAGCAAGTTCCAGTCCAGGCTGGAGTTGGTAGTAGAGAACATGGGAGGCCATATTGAATAGACATGTGTCTAAGACTCTCATCTTTCATGTTAAATAAATTAATTCGTCGACCACTTTAAAAATTACAAAATTATTCAACTGAAAATTTCAGAGTGTTCAGTTTTAGACGCACACACATAGATGGCACTAATATATTTTTTTTCCTTCAATCCACATTTCTTCGAAAAATTGATGTTGGAATAAATATCTGACTAACACCTATTATTAACATCCCTTCCTAAGTCTCCAAACTTCATTTTCAGCAAATATTTGTTTTGAGAAACAATTCCTTCTTTGAAAATGAATACCTTCAATTTGGTCCAAAATTCGTAAATTCAGTACTTTTCTTTAGATATAAAATAAAAGTACCATACTGGAATGGAACTATTAAGCCCTCTTATGGCCACCTACCACCTAGGAACCACCTCTAAGTATATTGTAGTGTCCTTTTCTAGCAATCGTGGAAAAGGCTACTACAAAGTTTACTTATATTTTTTAGTTTGGATTAATATAAGATCAATATTTGATAAGCATTCCTTCTCAGGATACAATTTAGTGGGAGTCAAATGAGAACACCGCTGTGATCAATGGGATAGCTATTAGGCCTACCTTAAGTTGTTGTTTTGGAGTTTAGGGTTGATAATAAGAATCACGTAGTACGTTTGCACACTGCCTTATTTATTACTTAGTTCTTCGGAGATAATCTGGCGATTGATTCCCCTACATACATCATAACATATATTTATAGACGTTTGGGGTCTAATGCTAGTTGTTCTAGAACTCTCCAATTCGCCTCATCACCTGCTCCCAGCATGTGATGTTTGGCCTTGGTGATTACCATCATATGCGTATCATATTCAGACACACAACTCAGCAATAAACCTCTCAACACATCATTTATCACCAAACATAATATTAAAATAACAATAACTCATGATAGCTTAAATCTGATAAATATATATATACAATAACAACTATCGTTCACATCATCATACATAATACATCCATCTGGTGATACTACAGATGCTCCCTCCTTGAGGAAAAGACGACCTCGTCTTTCTTTCCCGATATACGCCCCTTCAGGATTTAACTCACTCCTGTACAGCTCTTCTAGCTCGTACCTTACAGAGCAACGTCACAAAGAATCCTGAAAATATAATGATTAATAAGGTTTCAATAACCACTATACTGTATATCCAAAAACGATTCTCTTCAACCCTGGCAGTTCTTGCCATTATCCTCAACTTGTCTATAGATATTGCTTTCTGAGGTTCCGTCAATAGTTCTAGCTTGTCCTTGAGGCTTGATTGTCCATTACCATAAACCCAGCTTTCATGGAGGTTTAAATCTGCAATAACATCTTCCACCTCATCCAGAATCATCATTTCCACGACCCTCATCTTGATCTTACTTGTCACTGGTCTTTCTCCAATCAAGTAATCACCAATCTTCACATTGCAATCATTCCGCAATGTGATCATCCATTGTCCGGACCCAAGTGCTTCTCGACGTTTTGTTGTCCTACCAGAACCACTTGTACATGACGCTTTGATCATTTGTGTCTTCTGCACATCCACGAATATTTTTCCATTGTTGATTTGCGACACAAACACGTCATCCGATTTATGTAACATTATGTCACATAATCCCTTAGCCAATTTAAAGTTACCATGAATCAATGCAGGCAAACAACCATTTTGTCCAATTCTGAACAACTTTAAATGTGGACACAGACAAAAATCTTCAATATGAATACAATCCACTAATTCATCTGTTTCAATTTCCTTATAAATACCCTTTATGTCATCAATCACTAAATATTTTCCTATTGGTGATCGATATGACATCCAAACTCCTTCTTCTATTGTCGTCAGGAGTTCCCTATACTTATATAACTCGTATAGATTATCTTTGTAATATAAGGGTAATCGAACCGCCACATCTAATCCGTTTGCCGTTCTTTCCAGTTGCACAGGCAGAGAGTAAAAATTCCCAATACTCTCACTTTCAACTGGACTGATTGATCCATCATGATTCCTTTGTTTTACCATATCCAAGATCTTCCCCACATCATTGATTGATAACAAGTCTGGTGTTAATCTCCTGGTCATACCAGCCTGTATTCCCTGATCCATTTGTTGATCTGTTCTGAGATTGTTGTCAACACCATTATCATTGTTTCAACCGCTTTCTACTTCTTGTAGCTGATTGTGAAGCATCTTGTGACATTCTTAAGGATATCATACTTTGTGGCTAAGTTTCTTATTGCTCCACGGATTGCCCTTAGTTCTTCTTTTGCTGTGCCAAGGTATCCAATATCTCTGATTCATATCTTGAGTGATCATCACTTGAGAAGAACTTTGTGAACAACCCCTTAAGCATCCAGCCTCCCAATACTCCGAGGCCCACTATCACTTGCCTTTTCGTTTTTCCGTCATTCTTATACCCACATAACATCATTACTTCATTCATGTGTGTGCGGATATATTCTATTCTTTGTTGTAGAGCATTCGTCAATGACTTGGGAATACGCACAATGTATACTTAATTGTAGTATGCATACTCCCCAGGACGTTTTCAATTCTTCTGTTTGTTTTAACCATTGGTAATTCTGTCCTGACCTCTATCAATTGTACTGAAGTTCCCACTCTACCCATTTCCTCGAATAGAATTGACGAGTTCTTCCTTTCCATTATAATTTCATTTTCTGAATTAACTTGAAGAACTTCAAACACAAAAGTAAGTGATAATAATAAAATAAGTAACTTCATATTTAATTATATTTAATTCTTTTCTTTTTTAAAGTTCAAATCACAATTAAATATTTATTACTTATTCCTTTTTAAGGAAAACTATTTTCCTCGCCCTCTTTCTCCTGTGGAACATCTGTAGAAGATAAATTAATTGTATCTTCTAGTTCTCTTTCAGTCTGTTCATCTTCTTCACTCCAGTCCAGCTCGCTCTCTTCACTTGACTCTATACGCGATTCCTTTTTACCTTGTGCGTGGGGGCTGACTGGTTTCCTTTTATATGACTTAGGCGTGTTTTCCCATCTAGCAACGCAGCTAGTTCATCAAAGGCGGCACTTAATAATTTCTTTGACTTCTGTTTATATTCAGGCGTTGCTTTTCGTTTATTATTCTTCTTCTCAACAGATCCTTGCATCTTATTGGGCGATTCTTCCATATTCTTTACTTCTTTTCTTATTTCTTCCGCTCCTGCTTCACTCATATATGCCTCCTCGAGTTCATCCATATTACCATTTTCCTTTTTATCCTCTTGTTTTCCATTCTCCTCCTCATCATCCCTTTTTTTTGGAAGATCTTCTATATCTTTATTACTTATGGATGTAGAAATCTTAGGAATTGTTTGAATTTCAGGAGAATCAGGATATGAAAATTGAATTACTCGATCTAAATTATTACTTTCGTTCTCTTCCGTTAGTCTAGAGTCTGAAGGTCTATTTCTTTCTGTTCTATAGAGAGGTGTATTAAAGGGAATCAATTCTTTAGAAATATCTTTTCCCGATATTACCCGTAGTCTGTCCTTAGCTACTTTTTTAGGACCCTTGTTTGTTCTAATCTCAACCATTCTGTCGTTTATTACCTTTAGAACCTTAAATGGTCCGTTTTGATAAGTAGCCAATTTACGATTCTTGTCAGTTTGTGGTGCCCACAAAAACACCTCATCGTCAACATTAATTACCTGTTGGACTACTTTTTTATTATAAGCCTCTCTATTCTTTAAATGACTTTCAAATTGTTGGACTCTAACTTTTTCTAACGCATCAGTAACTGTATTTACCAGTTCATTAACTGATGTAGGAGCATTTTGCATATTTGAATCTAATTGAACTGCAGGAACCACTGGATGTGCTCCAGTTACTAAGAAAAATGGAGAATACCCTAACCTCGGTACAATTAGGAACCTTATTTGAGCCAAGGCTCCCCTAGGCATTTATGCCATTTATTATCAGGGATATTTTCTTGGACCATTAATGTTCTAATAGCTTGTCCAATATCCTTATTTAATCTTTCAACCGGGTTAGTATGAGGTTGATAAGCTTGAGTTTCTGCTTTAATGACTCTAACTCATCGCACACCTGTTGCATTAATTTGGAAATAAATTGTGAACCCCTGTCTGTTACTAATTTCATACCCGTTCCATACCTTGGGAAGAATTCAGTTAATAATATCTTACAAATATTTTCAACTGTAGGTTCCTTCAAGGGGAACGCTTCTGGAAATTTAGTACATATATCAGTGATTGTCATTAAATACTTAGGATCACTGGTATAACCGTTGTACATCAGACCCATCAAATCCATGTAAAATACAAGGAATCTTTCATTGATGGCTGTAGAAGTTTGTCCCATTTTTTTCCAATGGTCTTTGTCTCCTTTCCTTTGCACAAACAAAGACTTCGCAACCTTTTATTTCATCCTCAATATTTCTATCCATATTTGTCCAATAGAAATATTGTTTAGCTAATAATTTTGACTTTGTCATTCCAGGATGCGCTGATAAAGGATGTACATGTACAGTCGCAATAACTGTACGAATATCTTTTTCCGGTACACAAATTCTCATATTTCCATTTTCCTTATCCTTCATATACAATTTACCATCAATTAAATGTAATTGATTATATATTCTAAGATAAGCTTTAATTTCCCGCGACAATAATTTATTACCTTGTGCTTTAATTTCCTCAACCGTTTTGTTTTTCGTTAACAAACATTTAATATATTTCATGCAAGTATCATCACTTTGTGACCTATAAAAATCTAGTTTTATAAATTTATCTGTTGAGATATCATCAATTTCATTTTCATTGATTTCTTTTCCCTTATCTTGTACCTCAATCATCTCTTGCTCTATTACCTTGATCCTTTCTTGTTCTTGATCAAGTTGTTTTTTCCTGCGTCGAGTTGTTACCGCAGCAACATTTGCAATGGGTTTGCCTATAGCTTTCATTAGTTTAAAATCATATTCATTGGGCTTTTTACTTTCTTCCGTTACACCTTCTTCATGGTCGGGTCTTCTACTCAAAGAATCAGCATTCTGATTTCTTTTTCCAGGTTTATACTTAATTTCAAATTCATATTCCATAAGCCTCTCCTTCCATCTGTGTAACATTCCAGTAAGCGCAACTGATTTCATGAACCATTGTAAAGGTTGATGATCAGTCCTGATTTCAAACTTTCTTCCCATTATAAAATACTTAAAATGTTCTACAAACTCGACTACAGCTAGCAATTCCTTCTGCGTTGCAGAATAATTTCTTTGTGATTGATTAAGGGACTTGCTACCGTACGCAATCGGATGTTCTTTACCATCATCCCCTATTTGCGTTAACATGGCGCCAATGGCAAAATTTGAAGCATCTGTTTCTACAATAAATTCTTTTTAAAAGTCTGGGGTATTTAATAATGGTTTTACCTGCAACCTTTTCTTTAATTCATTAAATGCTTCATCTTGGCTCTTAGCCCACTGCCATTCTACATCTTTGCGGAGAAGTTTTGCAATTGTTTCAGCTATTTTAGCATATGATGCTATAAATTTACGATAATAAGAGGTCTTGCCCAAGAAGGTTTGGAGATCCCTCTTGTAGCAGGAATAGGCCAATGCTGAACAGCTTCTACTAGTCTATCAGCCGGAGCAACATGTCCTCCCCATATCTCGTGCCCTAACCAATTCGTCATAGGCGTAAACAAATCTGTTTTCGTAGCCTTTACCCTGAGATTAGCCTTCTCAGTCCTGAGCATAAATTCAGCAAATCTACATAGTGTTTGCATGAACGTACATCCTAAGATGAGATTGTCATCAAAGAATCCGAGGAGTCCTCGCCGGTCTAGTTGTGGACCATAAACTTGACGCATTAATCGTGCATATGTCCCGCACGCATTCTTGGGTCCAAAAGGCATCCCAAAGGAATTTATAAGTCCCAAATGGGGAAACAATTGTTAACTTGTTCTGATCCTCATTCACTTATGGTCGGTTCAATTATTCCTTCCTCAATCCATTGTTGAAGTTGTCCTTTAAAACTTTCTTCCACAGCTGGATTCCTAGGTCTAACCTTCGCCTTCACCGGTTCATTTTCACTAGTATCCACCACAACTTTAATATTTCCGTGCAGCCTACATTGGAGGAGTCTTTTGATAATATACCATAAAATCTATATAATAACTCTTCTACTAGTGCCCGTTCATTACCGCTCAGATAATCATTCTTTCGAACTCTCCCCCCAAACATAATATTAATTTCATTTTTAATTTTCTCTGCCTCACTAGCTACTCTTTTAATAGGTTTTCCAATATATTGAAACAATTTATCTAGTACTAGTGAATAATTAATATTAGGGTCTAATTTTTCAAGTTCTTCAGATGGAGGGCAGATTTTCTCCATCTCCATTGAAGCTAACAAATTTTTATGAGTTGGCGTGTAACGCTTCAATCGTCGGATAGTTCCTATTTTTCTTCCTGGAGCTTTCCGCCGGGGTTCTTCTTCAACAGTCGAAATGACTAATTTTACTCGACTATCGCCCCGCCTCGTCATCCTCACTTCTGTTAATTGTGACTCAAGATTTATTTTCCAATCTTCTTCAGTTGCTGTAAACCATACAATATTTGATGTGCCATCATCAGTTACCTTGTACCCTTTGGCTGTAGCCTCAATTATTACCGTCTTCTCTACGGGAATTACCGTCTTCTCAGTAATAATTACCTCAGCAACTTCTTCATAGTCAATTAACATTAAAGTGGAGACAAGTTCCATTGCCTTGTCGGAACCCAGATATTCTGTTAACCGAATTTCTGTCCCGCTAGTCCCAACCCTAGCAATGATATCCTCACCTAATTCTAATGATATGGACAGCTGTCTCATAGTTTTCAGTGATAGTATAAATGGCACCCTAGCCCACGAACTACTAGGGGTTTATCTTCCATGGTTCTTCTAAATTTTCCACTATGATTACAACCGGTTCAGTAGGAATACCAATAATATCTAACCTATTATCTCCTACTGAACCCACTACAATGTCCGCCTTTTTCAGGTCCTTGCAAGTATTTGACCTCCTCTATAATGCCTCGTCAATAAGATCGAGTGCCCGGTTTCCAGTGTCTGCTAATCCCTGAAACTGCATACCACCCAACTTGGCCCAGAACCAAATTGGCTGACTACCTGGCAGATTTAAGCTTGCTAAACTCGATTCAGCAAATTTGCTCATTGTAGTTTCTTCCCCAAAGTCTTTTGGATGCGTCATATCCCCTTTGGGATTTGTGCTGTCCGCGATGGCGTCGCTTTGGGAAATAATACCTCAGGGGTTCTTCCCCCTTAGGAGTTTCCCGGCTTATTTTTAGCCAAGGGGCAATTTCTTTTAATATGCCCCTCCTTTTGACAGATAAAACACTTTGGTTTCTGTTTAAACCTCGGTGCCGCAGTAGCGCCCTGTCTTTCTTCTTCCTCCCTTTTATACTTCTTTACTATGAAGCAATCCTTCATTTTGTGACGACCCTGAGGGTGGATCAAGCAATGGTCTCCTTGCGTGGGAAGACTTATTGCATCTACCTCCATGGGTTCAACCATGGCGTAATGGGGCTTTGGGGCATTTACATTGGGTGCTTTACTTGGCACAGCTCGTCCCCAATCCCTCTTATATACCTTTTGGTCGACATAATCGACCTGATCCGCCCTCTCATAGTGCTCTATATGTCGAAGCACTTCTTCTGCCGTCATCTCAGGATGGTCATAATTTATTTTCCTAGTAGCTTTTGCAATTACCCTATTTAACAGGCCCTGCAAAAACTGCTTCTTAATCTCATTTGGAAGGCCGCCATCGCCTCTTCTTTCCCCCAACACTATTAATGGCGGTGTCTAACCGCTCCATTAAATGTGTTCCGCCCTTGACTATCTCCAGGGGGACCCCTAAACTCTCGTCAAAGGTAAAATATGTGTCCATGACTATGTGCCGGACTGTCTGTTCCACGGGACCACATGGCCTCTGCTGTCCATTTACACATGAGAATCTCATCCACCCCTGTATCTTTCAGCTGGGACAAAGCACCGATTTTCCAGTAATGGAAGTCAGTACTACCATCATACGCCTTCAGGGGGTTCTTTTGGTTCCCCTGAAATTGTTTTGATGCTTCATTGACCTGTTGGCCAATATACAATATTAGCTGCTCCCTGGTTAAGGTATGTGACCTCGATGGATTGAGATTGTCGCCTGATGCCTGCATTTTCTGTCCTTTAAATTGTTAAAACTAATAGGTCAGTAATTTTATAAAAACTTAATTTGGCAAGACAGCGATTTACTATTTATCCTGACCTCAAAGCGTAATCAAAACTTATTTCAGAATCAAAACGCGAATCAAATGGGCGTATCACTATTCGTCTCACCCCAGCTTAGTCTAAAGAAACATATATAGATACATGAGTCTACTAATTATCTCTACCCCCTTGTGTTCTTTTTCTTTTACTTTCCTTATATTATGTGTAAAGACTTCCTTTGCATTTATGAATTTAGGTAGTTTTATTCCCTCCCGTCTTAATAATATAACCTTCAATTTAATTATTCATCTCCAAATATATATCTGCTATAGATGCCCCACACGGAGTGAACATGTATGTCAGATTATATTCTTCGATCCCACATACATAAATATATACATGTAAAATTGAATACATAAACACAAAATAATTATACAAAAGAGATAACATATATAAATTTGTCTATATACTCCCACTCATCCCATTCCCCTTAAGTCACATGATAATTCAATAATTTTTAACCGACATTAAATTTTATCATTGACTTAAATTTATATTTTGGGTTACTAATTACATATTTCTTTAAGAAATCTACAGTCAGATCTAATAACTACCCTCCGTAAATTTACTGCACTAAACTGTAGGGTGGACAGTGATTTTGCGCATTGATTCTACTTTAAAGGAATACTGAGAAACTTTTCCTGCCCTGTCCTCTACTGCATTAAGATTACGTCACTACCGTTCTCCTCGGGAGGCTTTTCAAATATTAGGTCCTATACCGTACTTACATCTTGAGAGATGTTTACAAAATCTACTTTTACATTACTTTACATTTGCGATTTTCGGCCGATAACAAAAATAAACTAAAGCAAGAGCAAAAGTTGCTCAAGACTGACAGCATCCTACCGACTGCGCCAATTTGTAGTGTCCTTTTCTAGCAATCGTGGAAAAGGCTACTACAAAGTTTACTTATATTTTTTGTTTGGATTAATATAAGATCAATATTTGATAAGCATTCCTTCTCAGGATACAATTTAGTGGGAGTCAAATGAGAACGCCGCTGTGATCAATGGGATAACTATTAGGCCTACCTTAAGTTGTTGTTTTGGAGTTTAGGGTTGATAATAAGAATCACGTAGTACGTTTGCACACTGCGTTATTTATTACTTAGTTCTTCGGAGATAATCTGGCGATTGATTCCCCTACATACATCATAACATATATTTATAGACGTTTGGGGTCTAATGCTAGTTGTTCTAGAACTCTCCAATTCGCCTCATCACCTGCTCCCAGCATGTGATGTTTGGCCTTGGTGATTACCATCATACGCGTATCATATTCAGACACACAACTCAGCAATAAACCTCTCAACACATCATTTATCACCAAACATAATATTAAAATAACAATAACTCATGATAGCTTAAATCTGATAAATATATATATACAATAACAACTATCGTTCACATCATCATACATAATACATCCATCTGGTGATACTACAATATTTGGACTGAGAATCAATAAATGACAATGCTTAAGAGAACAGTTCAACAGTTTGGACATCAAAATGCGATGTAGAAGGTATACAAAACCAGAAATATGAAATGTACCGTAGCAAATACTGAATGTAAAAAGCTGTGTTATTTCATTTTTGAAACAATTGAACAAGTAGCCAGATAAAAGAAAGTATCATATGGCTGTAGTGAAAAGGAAAATACATGGAAGACTTATTTGGTTCAATGATAATTTATTGATGAAATCTTTCAAATGTGCAAACAGTATTTTCATAATCTTTGTCTGAGATCTTGTAATAACGAGTAGTGAAACTAGACATGGTAGGAGGGGAAATGTATATTGGTACATGATCAAAGCATTTGTCGACATTTCTTGGCCGGTGAAACAATCTTCTCAGCCCATGTGGATGGAGGACTTTCACTTCAAAATCACCCTTTTCGTCACTAACACTCTCTACCAATCCAACCCCCCAGTGAGTGTCGTATATGCATGTGATGTATGATGCAACTGTGGGGTTGACGATGCTTGCTTCAGGGGTGCTGTTGAAACTGAACACTGCAACAGTCTTTGTATCTTCACTGGTCAGAGAGGGAGTGATGGTGAAAGTTGATGTTGGTACAAAATGATAACTGCTTCGTGTTCCCGGGATAGTTCTACCAAAGTTAAAACGTTCAACGAAACTTTTACAGACATGTTCATTCGCTCTTTGCTGATGTCAAAGAAACGAATGTTGGTGAGTTCCTCCCTACACTCCTCATAGCTACATGTCTCTTCACAAATCGCCCAACTACGCCACAGGGGGATTTACGATGACTGGTAGCGAAGAAAGTCCGGAGAGCTTCAATCCCGAAGTCTTGCTTGTGACGACAAAGGTTGATGAAGTTTTTGTAATTTTGTACTGCCCCACACAACCATCGGAAAAGTAGTGAAACTTGTTGATGTGGGGATATATGTCTTTAATGTACTGTGTCATCATCGTCGGTACTTCGTTTACAAATGCCGTGTCGTTTTTATTGTCGTTGGAGACGAAGCACAAAGAATCATGTTTCAGATTTCCCTCATCGTCCAGAATTTAGATGGCAATAGGATGAAGAGTGTAGTAAATCTTACTCAAATGAGTCCTGGACAATAAACTGATATTTCTCAGCGAAGTCACCAAGTACCAAAGCTTCTGTACTGCCCGGGATTTCCTTTCTGGATTTCAGGTACTAACCTGACATTGACTAGATAGGAATATTTTGTCAGGTCGTCAATAAGTTCAATGAGCAAATGTTTGATACTGGTCACATGTTGTGATCGGGGGTTGGCATTGGGAATAGTTGGGTAGTGGAACTCTGGTTCAGTAATTCAAAGGTAATCAGCTCCGGTTCAGTGAATTCACATCATGGAAATGCAATTGTCTGTGCTACAGACAAGTTTCTCCATGAGATTCTTATAAGTGATTATCCATCAGAAGTTTGACATCATGGAAATGTACATATACAAACAGAGTTGTCTTGCCCTAGCTATAATGCTCGCAAAGAACCAAACTATCCATAGTTTCTGGAGACACAGTCTCACCTCGTTCAGAATTTGGCATTGCCAGAATTCCCTTCTCCTGTTTGAGATCCCTGGCTTTTCGGATGAGGTACTCGGACACACGGAACTGGTGTGCATCATAAGATTACAACAAGCTGTCAGGAACGAGAGTCAACAGTTGGACATTCCAGGGGCGTCTGCAGGATTATACTTTGGAGATGGGGGAACTTGGTTTTTAGATTTTTTTTGAAAAAAAAATCTAAAAATTCAATTTTTTTTTTAAATTTCAAGTCATACATTTATTTTTTTCAAAAAATTTCATAAATCCACAGATGTTAACAAAAAAAAATCCAATATTAAATTTATAGAAGAAAAAAAAATCTTTATTTTTTTTTTTTTTTTGGGGGGGGCTCTTGAGTCCAACAAGGACTCATGCTTATAACTCGCCGACAAATCATCAATGTGACTCTCAAGAATATAATAGCAAGAGTAACAGCATTAAAAATTAAAATCACTGTTCAGGTTGCAACCACAAAAAACTATACAGCTTATCTGAGTCATATTTTCTCAAATTCCATATGAGTTGGCTTGTTCATCTTAAGCATTTTTAGTTTGCAATTTTTCTTGTTTTTTTTGACAACCAAAACAGTACTTTTTCATCATTATTACTGAATTCTAAAGAAGAGAACATCCCTAAGGGGCGTCCGCTTCTCAGCTGTAATGAATACATTTTCGATGACTTCCTTAATACAGCGGCCTAAAGATTGACCGATAAAATATTTCAGATTAAGGGGTTTTGAATATTGGCCTATGATCACTAGTATCCAAAATAACAAAACTAAGACACCCCGAACAAACAGACTGATATGTCTTAGTTTGTTTTAAAATATAGGCAGCAATATGATATAAAATGTCAGTTTGTTGTTCAGACAACAAAGTATCTTCTTGTAGCTAAGGAGTTAGTTCTTGAAGAAAAGATGAATTATCTGCTTACTCTGATTTATTTCTTCCTTCTTTTAAATCATCTAATAAATTAATTAGATATTCACCTTCATCATATTGATAATTGGAAGATCCCTTTTCCTTCATGAACTGACTTGACGCGATTATTCTAAGATTATTTTTGAGTCTCTTATGATGTTGGAGTTGTGCTCTTTTACCGAATAATGCTGAATGAATTTTCCACGGAATCTTGAGCAAATCTTCCAGTCAAAATGAATCAAAATCCTTCATCAATTCAATTATGTCTTTAGGAAAATTAAATATTTTCCTAGGCAATTACTAGAAGTTGATCCATTATTACAATACACTGCACTACACGTTACCATTATCTAAAATATATTGCTATTAATAAATATTGGGTAATTATGATATATAATTAAATAAATCCCACAATAAAGAACCCTAAATTGCTTTCAATACCTTTAAATTGTACCTAAAAGCAACAGACAATTTTAAGCCAATCGGCAAAGAGAAAACATGATCTTCTTTACTGAGTGTCTACTCTTTCCCTTGAGTACTTTAGTTTAGATGTCGATACTCAATTGTACAATGAGCCTAACAAAGGACTTAGAATTATAGCTCCACAACAGGTCCTCAAATTACTCTCCTACTTTTATGTGCACACACGAATGTTCAATTAGGTTTTGAATATAATTGAATGAAGTAGAGAGGGTAGTTCCCTAATCAGAAGAAAAAAATAATGATAAGAGATGAGGAAAAGAAAATTCATTCTTCAGATCACCAATTCTTAAAAAACATGCCAGCTAAAAAATACAAAATATTAATTACAAAGATCAAGGAAATGTTGTTTTTACTTGTATTTTATCACTTCCATATTCAATCCTAGTGGTTACTGGTGCACTAATGACGAATCTGTAATTAGTTTTTTCATATCTAATCTGGTTTTGGAGTATTTCTAATTTGAATTTGTAGAATATTTGGATTGAGAAGGCTGTCTTTTCTGCTTATATCATTCCTAGAAAAGGAGTTGTATTTTTATTAATTGAACAATCAATAACCATTTTCAATCGCATTCGATTTTTGCTCATCATTCGACGAACTTGCATGTGAACTTTAGAACTTATATCGTGATTAAAAGCAATGTCCTTCTCATCGACAGCCTGTCGACTTCAAATATTAAATTTCCTTAAAAAAAATCCTTAATTTTGGAGGGGGCTACTACCTGTGGAAGCCCCTCGTATTAAGCAATTATATAGGTCTGAATGACTACGATGTCTATCCTCAATTCTACTCCGAGTCCAACAAGGACATAACCTTATAACTACTGTTGTGTCAGTCCCGTGTCTTAAGACCGGGCCTTAAGACTGTGAGTACTGGCACTGATTAAGGAATAAGAAATAAAGTTGTGTCTCGTCATCGAGGGCCGAACTTTATAAGTTCTTATCACCACCGATATGGGTCAGTGAACGAAACCCGACCGAAACTGATCTTGACTGGGCTGTAGTCTTCAATCCTTGATAAATATGAGACATATCGATATTAACAACGGATTATATTATTATATAATTTTATTATTTATCACAAATACTCTTTATCAAAGTATCAAAAACATAATACAATTTCATATTTTTATATTACTCGGATTAATTTAGTCCAGCATTGATTTAAGTGTATGGATAATAACCATCATCATATAATAACTATCGGCATCAATGTGCTAGTTTAAGACCTGTAAGAGAGCATTTCAATCCAGTTTTACATGTCAATTCCAAACAAAATTTCGTTCTATCAAATCTTTGACAATATAGCTCAAATTAAAGGACATTTTATGATGTTTTCATTGTCTACTGAAAAACGAAAAAAAATTGAGTGTTTTTTATATAAGTTTATAGGTTAAAACTTTTCTTGAGCCCAGAATATGCTAGCTTTGGAGTTCAAGTGGAGTTGCAAGACATGGCTATGGAGCCCAAATCAAGTCTCGTGTCTTTGATTATGAGGTTGTCTTCAAAATATGCACTCAAGTTCCCATCTTTCACAATAATTGACCATTGTATCTTAAATTATACATTTGCTATTATATTATTCATTATTCTAAAAAAATTAATAACTCATAAATGAATAATTAAAAAATCCTCTTATCCTGGGTGCAGTTTCTAAAAAGGAAAATATTCAATAATAAATATAATTTCTTCTTTCCCAAGAGCAGTGTGAGGTGTGCTTCATCCTCTTCATTGTATCCCAGATTTACTTCAATTATTGAATTAAGTGTAATGAACAATTAAAATTTTATAGGCAAGAACGTTGACCTTAATAATTTCATACACAATTTACTCGGTGATTATTTATTACAGATTAATTCATCTAATCTTCTTATTTATATTCAAGTTCAAAACTTTTTATTTCACATTTTATTTAGAATTTAAAAATGCCTTTTCCACCAGCAAAAATCAAGGACTGCATTTCAATGGGTAGTAGGTCAAAGCGTCGTGCAACAGAACGTCGACCGACAAAATGTCCAATGGACAAAATTCGAAGTTTAGTCTATTCGACATTTTGTCCATTCCACTTTTTGTCGGTCGACGTTTTGTCAGTCTACTTTTTGACGGTCGACGTTTTGTCCACGCACTGTTTCATTGGGCTGAGCTTTTAATACAGTCAAGCCTTCTTAAAAAATGTCGATTATGATTGATTATTTCTGTTTAACTTTTAATTTGGGATGGATTATTTAATAAAAAGGAATGTTTTTTGGGTCAAGTTTGTTCAAAAATTAAATAAAATATAATTAAGGGTTTTGAAAAAGGAAATTTGATTCAAATCAAATTAAAAACATACATAATATATAATATAATTAGATATAATATTCTAAGGGAGTTGCAAACTAAGCTATAATTAAAAAAAAAAGAAATAAGACAATTTAACGAAGGTTGAAACTTTGTAATATATACTTATGACTAGTTAAGGGTGGGTCCTTATTTATTAGGTCTAGTCCAGTCCAGTCTTATGATCGGTCCTTAGGACTGTCAACTGATTAAAAAGAAGACAAAATAAACTTG
The DNA here is from genome assembly GCF_016086655.4 of Lepeophtheirus salmonis. Lineage (NCBI taxonomy): Eukaryota > Metazoa > Arthropoda > Copepoda > Siphonostomatoida > Caligidae > Lepeophtheirus > Lepeophtheirus salmonis. The sequence continues at coordinate 23,940,302 of NC_092584.1, read as the reverse complement.
TGTGAAGTCATCAAAGAAATAACTTTATTAGTTTTTAGGAACGATATGCAGGAAGACCAACACAGCCCTAGATATTAACATCCTGTGAAAATCGACTTAGGTTGCCACTGTCACAAGTCACAATATTTTAAGCTGTCATGTAAAAAAAAAAAAAAAAATAGCCAATACTTTTTAAGCTTTTCCTCTATTTTTTTTTTTTTTTGTTCAAAGTGAATGATAATTTTTTTTATATCTTTTCCAGATGGACTGGGTAGCTATTTCTCCTTCCAGCGACATGGAAGTCCTGGAGTTGGGTTACTTTATGGGGGATAAATATTATTTGTCAGATGATGCACAAGAGAAATTAGAAAACACATATCTGAAGCTTTGTGATTCTGCGTCAAGTAAAAAAACCAGACAAATGATCATGTTTAGAAACTTTATAGATACAGATATCATTCCCGTCATCAGTGCACATGTTGAAGATAATCTATTTATTTATGAGGCTATGATAAAGTGAGTAGGGCTAGCATTTTTTTTTTTTTTGACTATTATGATTAAAGAAATTGAAATTTCATTTGGTAAATAATCGTCCACTTTTTTTTAGCATAATAAAATTCATGTACATTTGTAAACACTACCTAAAAAATATCGCCATATTTATATTAGAGGGTTGCGTATATTTATTGTTCCATCTTTAAAGTTTAAATTAAACGCTTATTTATAAGAAATTCTAAGTTCGTCGGTACGACTGAATTTCTAAGTATCTCCACTTTTAAATGATATATCACTTGTAATGCGATTTGTGGTAGAGCACGAGGAACGAGCGGAGCGAGACATATGGTATTACTGAATTTTGACCATTGTTAATATCATCTGTCAGTTATATGATTTTTTTTTTGGGTGGGGGAGGGGGAGAAAAGGAAGTATTACTATAAAGAAGAGAACCTTCTATATTTAAAATAGTGCAGTGATAATATTTCAATTAATATATATTTATTTAATTGTACATTTTTCAATCATTTTACACCAAGGATACGCAATGATTCTTCTTTGATAAAATACCCATGACTTATTAAATGACAGACAAAAAAGACAAATCAATCGTTTTTCCTTTTCTAATCGGTGTAATTAGTTTTTCTTTACACTGATTCCTTCTGTATGGCACACATGTTCCAGTCGGAGTAAAAAATATCGATACAAAGACATCTGGGACAACGAATAGTAGATTAGATCGTAGCACAAAGGTCCAATTAGAAGATTGCCGACATTGCATGAAGTAAATATGCAGACTGTCCAGCTCAGTGCTGCAAATCATTGCTGGTCACTGATCAATGATCAGAGTAAATTCACCCGTGATCCGCCATAGCCTTTATACCTTGATCATCATTTTTTTATATTAAGTAACCTAACACAGTGCGCAACATAAAGTTAGCTCACATTCATTTAAGGTGTAATGGCAAATAACAGCCTTATCCACAGGTGATGTTACTGGTATTCCTGTCATTTTTTTATGTTCCTTTATTTGTCGGATGTAATATACATTAAGCATATTTTCTTCTCTTGGATCACAACTCACGTACATTGAGTTCAAAAGATTAATTTCTACCTAGTGCGTTGTCGATGTCTTTAATTCCTATTTAATTTAAGTCAAGTAGGTTTAAAGAGTTTAAAAATCAAATTTATATTTCTAAAATTTTTACTTTAGCCTGAATAAAAGATGCATAAAAAAGTCATTAAAATCGATATTAGAACCGTTAGAACCATTTGATATATTTATAAGCACACATTTTTACAAAATATTTTACTATATTGACAGAGTATTATCTGAGCTCACAATACCATTTGAGGACTACATTGATGTTTTCATTAAATCCAACGATTCTCGTCTATATCGCTATGAATTGATAAACTTTTTGGATGAAGTTAAAAATAGGTTCACGAACACTCTTTTACTACGCAAAATAATAACTCCTGCCCAATATATTCTAAAAGAGGTACGCATTTTATGCAAAAATGATAACTTTGATGGTTATCAATACATGTTTCTAATTTCTATATATAGGATTTGCCATTTCGCAAAAAGGAGTCAAATATAATAGAACATTTATTTCGATTAGTTGCTAATATTTTGAGTATACCAGAGCCTTCAAATGCTATATCTGCTCAATCCGTTTCATCCATCTCCCATTCCACAACAACAGTTTCATCCTCCCAAAGTCAACGTCAGAATCAAATAATTTGGAACTTTTTCGCTGCGGATCTAGATAAGTTCATTTTATTAGCTATTGAAGAAGACATTGACTCAAATCAATGGTAGGCATTCAAAGATTTAGTATTCAGTATGAACCATATTTTACTTTACAACAGGAGTACTCAAATTTTGGAGGTCATTACTCTGATATTCAAGGATCAAAGTGTGAGTCAGCTTGAACGTATTCTTAGAGAATTGTTGGGAAATCCTGATTTGGATGACAGCTATGAAGACAATGAGAGTAATTTGTCTTCTTCACTGGAAGATATCTCTATGAACGAGGACTCTTCGGACAGTTATACTCAAGAGAAAAACGGAAGTAAAACAATATTTAACAATTGCATCCTTCCTTTTAGGAAGTTTTTGCAAAATAATGAAGGAGTATTTAAAAAAAAAAAATGAAATTTATTTTCTTAGAAAATGTCATATATAAAAAAAAATTAAGAAAATGTAATTTAAAATAAAAATCTTAAAGGGTGTCAAAAATAAAATTTGAAATTCATTTTCTATTTGGAATTTTTTTCTTTAAATCCATAGCTATACACAGATAAATTTTTTGGATAAAAAATTTTAAATATTTAATTTTTTTTTCAAAAAAATTATATCTTAAATTTTGCCGATATTTTTTTAAATCAACTACTATTTACTAAAAATTAAAGTTCAGTTTTGTTTTTTCAAAAATCTACATCTGTTCACAAAATGTTAAGTTTTTTTGGAAAAAAAATTCAAAAATCAACTGCTGTTCACAAAAATTAATTATTTATTCTGCTCCATAATTTGCCCAAATTACCTTTTCTTAAAGAAAATTAATCTTAAAAAAAAATTTTACACTTATGTCCGGTCTAAAAAATTTTCATCCTAATCAAAACAAAAATTTAGAAAAAAGTAAAAATTCTTTAATTTGGGCAACCCCTCAGGTGTTACTCTACATTATTCATATGTATATTCTCACGTAGTTACTCAATACTACGATGTTATCTTCTCAAGAATATAAGAAAAATAATTGCACTTTTGAAAAAAATAAAATATGACATGATCAAGGTTAATAGACCATCATGTAATAGGGCTTGCTAGAATTTTCAATCTGACGTATTGTACCGACTGCTGGGGAAGACAGGCAGATTTTGATAAAACACGCAACCACTTTTAGTTTATGACGTCACTTTTGCTAGAATTTTTAATTCAATGTATCCAGTATCGTTACGACAGCTGAGCAAGAAAAACAGATTCTGACAAAACACGCAACCACTCATCTACTTTGACATAAATATTAAAAGCGTAGTGGAAGTCAAACATATGTTGTACACGCGTTATGGTATAGCCTTGGGCATGATGTGCCTGAGAGTCCTTTCGATTGTTGCTAAGTCTTATCTAAAGTCACATTCACTTTTTAAGACAAAGTATTTTTTTTTCTATTTTCAGATGACTTGATCTTAACGTTTGAGAGATTTCATTCATTTTTACGTACCGTTTTTATTCTTCTCTCAATTCTATACAAATACTCATACTCAGAAAAGAACCCTGCACATTTATCTTTGCCCAAAGCTCCCCTCACTCTAAAACCAGCCCTGATCCTAACATATAAGTTTTCTATGAATTACCTTAATTATATTTATTCAAAATTAGATGCGAACCACCTAAAGAATTACAATGATGACGCCATGGCTTGCCAGTCTTCTGACTCTGACTTGAAAGAAGTAAGTGGGTAAAAAAAAAAATAATATATCATAATCTGATTTATAGGCTTCAAGCAACAAAATTTGTGGTCATAACAAACACTCAACCTCAATTAATAAAACATCCAGCGCCGAATTAGAAGAGACTGTGAAAGAAATGGTTAATTATTGGATAACAACTCTCCCTGGAGATACTAAGATGGATACCGAAGTCTCAACTGAGTCATCATCCAATGACAATGATCAATGGTATAATGAAATTCATCATTCTTTCTTCTTTTGTCAAAATATGTAGGATATGTTATTCGTGATTAACAAAATATTTTATAGTACAAGTATACCACAAAATAAAAGAATACCTATTGGTCCTGATGTATCAGCTTCAGAAAAGCGGGAAATTCGAAGGAAGAAGATCTTGAAAATGGTGGATGATTTAATGAAGAAACGTAGAGAACAGGTTAGTCAAAATTCATTGAACCCTCTTTGTTTATTTTTTAATAGCTTGTATAAATCATTTTGTTTGTTCTTAGTCAACGGTTGATGATGAAGGCGTCTCAAGACTTTTAACAGAGTTTACTATTTGTTTCATTATGCGTGGCTATGGAAATCTCATTCAAAATTTAAGATTAAAATTAATGACTGAACAACCAACATCCACATTTACAAACATGCATTCTCGTTTCCTATGGTTAATAACTTTCTTTATGAGCTTTGTAGAAGATTTGGAAGTAGAATTACCAGTGATAGAGTATGTACTTTTTCAATGATTTTTTTCGCTTGATGGCTTGGTGCTATTTACATTTCATTTCAGACCAGTGTTTTCTCCAGAAATCATGTCAAATATTGTATTTGAAGGCTTACATACATTGGAAAATCTTGAGATTGAATCAAATTCAGATATGCATTACGATACTCTTTTCAAAATGCGTCGGCTTCACCTAGTTGTTTCTGCAATAAAGCAGATTTTAATCACCATTAATTTGATGGAAAATAAGGCAGAGAACTCTGAAACGCGTTATAAAATACATAAAATCATTTGTTTATTTATGGAAATGAGAAATTTGAGACAATTTCATCTTTTATTGATTTGGAAATTCAATTCATCTCATCAAACAAGGGCCTTCATCAATGATGCCATCATGTCCAACCATCAGCTCCTTGTAATGTTTGAAAAAGTTGAGTCATCTGACAAATTTATAAATGAACACTTGGATCAGTGAGTATAGCTACTTAATTATGAATTTAGTCTATAATTAAAAACTGCATGTTTTTAAATGACAGATTTGCCACGGTAGAAGTCATGAGACAATATGGTTATTGCCTAGTAACATTTGAAAGTAATACAGTCTCATTAAACGAAGCTATTTTTAAAATCATGCACTATGTTTCCGTTGATTTAAATTCACCTGAAGCTCTTTGTATACTTCAAATTCTAAATGTATTCTCCGATGTATTGGAAAAGGATCTCTTTGTCGGGGATAAATGGTCAGATTTAATTGAATATGTGACCGAGAGGTTCATGAATACCATACCAGAGGATCCAATCAACGCACTTCTATGTTTTCTAAAAAACATATCTCAATATATCAAAAAAGCTCAAGTAAAGCCGACTTTGGCTAAAAACTATACATCAAGCGATGCAACACGGTGTTTTATTGCTGAGCTTGACTCAAAAAGAGGAGAGTCTGAGAGTGGTCAAGATAATTTGCCTATCACGGATGAAGACATTGAGTTGTCTTCTCCATCATCCTCAGAAACAGTATATGTGGATGAGATTGAAGGACTCAAGGATTTATTATTAATCCTGGGGGAAGAATATCTTATCCATTGCCTTCAAGAGGAGATTATAAATGTTATAGATGTCGATATTAATGAAATATCCAATAGTTTGGTTCAATGCAAAAAAGGAATTTTAGAGCCCATTGCTTACTACTCATTTTGTAAGTATTCATTCTTGATCTTATTTGATGGGAAAAAAAGAACTTGTGGCATATATATATTTTTGCCTGTTTAGTTTGGAATGAGAGCATTCCAATTGTTCCTTGGACCATAAACCAAGAATCTCGACTACAAAAAAATTATTTCTTAATGCTTCTCAAGAAAATTGGGATCTATCTACTTGCAATGAGACATACACGTATCCCTATGATACTGAAAGACTGGCCAATTGATCATCTGCTAACTATTCACAAAAAACTTGATTGTAGTCATGATGTAACCACAGAGTGGAATTTTGCACATGCCAACTAACAAATTGCAAATTTTGAAAAGTAATAATATTTTGGCTTAGGCCTTCCTGAATATTAACACATTCTTATTCATTCTATTTCTAGGCCTAACTTCAAAATATAAAAATACGGAACAAAGGTCGTCTATAAACTTAATTTATTTGTGTTTTTTAAATGTTTATTGTTCGTAGAAAGTTTATGTACAGATGCTTATGCTAATATCTCAAATTCACTAAATGTTATTTGTCTATAATTTTGATCAAGAGATGCAACACGGTCTTTTAGTGCTGAGCTTGGCTCACAAGGAGGAGAGTCTGAGAGTGGTCATGATAATTTGAAAATATGGGATTTTTCTCCACCATCCTCAGAAAAAGTATATGTTGAAGAAATTGAAGGTCTCAAGATTTATCATTGATTCAGGGGAAGGCATATCTTATCCATTGCGTTCAAGAGGAGATTGTACATGTTATACGTGTCAAAACTCATGAAAAATCCAAAAGTTCTGTCGAATGGAAGAAATGAGTTTTGGAGCCCATTGCTTACTACTCATTTTGTAAGTATTCATTCTTGACCTTATTTGATTATAAAATAGACATGTGTCATATTTATTTTTTGTCTGTTTAGTTTGTAATGAGAGTATACCAATGGTACCTTGGAGCATAAACCTAGAATTTGGAACGCAAAAAAATTGTTTTTTAATGCTTCTCAAGAAAATTGAGACCTATCTACCAACAGATAGAAGTACACGTATCCTTCGGATACCAAAGGACTTGTCAATTGATCATATACTAATTGTTCATAAAAAAATTGCTTCTAGTCATGATGTAACCTCAGAGGGAAAATTTGTACATGCTAACAGACAAATTGCAAATTTTGCAAAGTAATATTATTTTGACTTGTGTCTTCCTGGATATTAACACATTCTTATTTATTCTATTTCTAGGCTTAACTTCAAAATATAAAAATATGGAACAAAGGTCGTCTATAAACGTAATTTATTTGTGTTTTTAAATGTTTATTGTTCGTAGAAAGTTAGTGTGCACATGCTTATGCTAACCTCTCAAATTCACTAAATGTTATTTGTCTATAATTTGCATCAAGAAATGCAAAACGGGTTCTTATTGCTGAGATTGGCTCACAAAGAGGAGATTCAGAGAATATTGAAGATAATTCGCATATTGCGGATGAAAACATGGATTTTTCTTCTCTACCATCCTCAGAAAAAGTATATGTGGAAGAAATTGAAGGTTCCAAAGATTTATTATTGATTCAGGGGAAATAATATCTTATCCATTGGCTTCAAGAGGAGATTATAAATAAAACTTGTCAAAACTTATGAAAAATCCAAAAGTTTCTGTCAAATCGAAAAAAGAAGTTTTAGAGCCCATTGCTTACTACTCATTGTGTAAGTATTCATTGATGACCTTATATTGATGAAAAAAAAGAACACGTGTCATATTTATTTTTATCTGTTTAGTTTGGAATGAGGTTCTTTAGAGCATAACAGACGAATTTGGACTACAAAAAATTGTTTTTTTAATGCTTCTCAAGAAAAATGGGATCCATCTACCCACATATAGAAGTACACGTTTCCCTAAGATACCAAAGGACTAGTCAATTGATCATCCGCTAACTATTCATAAAAAACTTGCTTGTAGTCATGATGTAACCACAGAGGGGAATTTTGCACATGCCAACAAACAAATTACAAATTTTGCAAAGTAATAATGTTTTGACTTAGGTCTTCCTGGATATTAATAAATTATTTTTCATTCTGTTTCTAGGCCCAAACTTCAAAATAGAAAAAAATATGGCACGAAGCTCATCTATCAACTTAATTTATTGTGTTTTTTAAATGTTTATTGTTCATGTAAAGTTAATGTGCACAAGCCTATGTTAATATCTCAAATTCACTATTTGTTATTTGTTTATAATTTGATCTTTTTGTGAATCAGTTCTTTTGATGATTCGCTCTTTTAAAGATTCGGTCTTTTGATGATTCAGTTCGTTTGTGTCCACGAACGTGGCCAGAAGTTATCCCCTGTGTAGTTTCGCCCTAGGCAGTTCCGCCCTGCAGAAGTTTCGCCCTCATATACAAATTTTATACCATAAATTGTATCTTCCACATACGATTTAAGGTTTTCCTTTACTCTAACTTGAAGTCCTTTGTATTTAATTATTAAATTATGGCATTTGAGTAATTAATATGAAATCATTGTTGTTTCTGATTATAATGAATTCTAATCATTATATATTTTCTATTTTAAATATATTAAAATTGAATTAAATGCACTCATTTTACAATACTGAATGCTAAAATGCATGACAAATGACTTTAAATGGGGGGAGACCAATTTTTTCCTGGGCAAGACTATCTGGGGCGTAACATTCTAGAACCGTCTGCTAATTATAAAGCACTGAAATATGAAGAAATGAACTACCGTTTTATATTTGAATATATTCATATATAATAATCATTTAAAAAAAATTCAGAGTGAATATAAATATTTTTATTGAAGTTGAGTGATATATTTTATATATTTAGAAATTACGGTATAAACGAACGAATTACTCATGATGCCACTGAATCTGCTTAGTATACTATTTTTTCATTGTCTTAATTTAAAAACTACTGTATTTCAAATATGCATAAAAATAATTTATAACATATAAATATACTTATTGTAATATATTCGTTTATAATTAGGATAAAGTTTTTTCATTGATTTCTTTCGTTCTAAAAAATTAATTGAATTATTTCTTAGTTTCAATTTTTAGCTGTTTTTTTTTTAATAATTGAATGTTGATAAAATATAGCAATGTCTCTGACTGTAGCTGAATCAAAATCCTAGTGAGATATATGATCAACATATATTTTCCTAAAAAATAGCTATAATATAAAATGACATAATAATAATTAACTAATTGAAACAGATACACTTACAAATATCAAAAATTACATAATGACTGAATGAACAGTTCTCTATTCATTATTTAAAATACAAGATATTGTCTCATACAATGTTTCTAATTTATCGTCATGCAACCTTTGATATTTCTTCATCCCTTCACTGATACTGTATGATCGTTGTATAAGATATATTATACAATATTAGACCTATTTTCAAGAAATGGGATCGTGTATTCCCGCGGTTTTTTTTGGGGTTTTTTTTTTTGCTGGACGATTTTCTTTAATCTTGAAAAGTTGATATTCTTGCATTTCCATGGGATCCTTGTTTATATCGAACAATATCTTCATTTTCGTTATTCAAAGTCTTCAATGGACCATAAGATGTACAGAGGAAACGTTTATCCCTTAAAGTCAATCATCTACTATATCCATCTACCTTCACCGTGTATTGGCCATTATCCCTGACTTCCATTAAAGTCCCCATCCTATCCTATCTTTTAGCATGAAGTCCATATTGATTTTGTTTTATTACACTATCACCAACTTACAACACCCTTCTGTTTTTAGAACCAATACCCAGAGTATTATAAACAGTATCTTACCTCTAATGTCTTTTTTCTAATTTTCTATGCATTTCATCATTTTGGATCAATTTGTAGGTTAAAAAACTTCTGATCACATAAGTTCAGGCTAGGTACACAGTCCGTCATATGTGTCTCAAAGATCATCATAGCTTGCAATATTTTAGTTCAAGTGTCTAAAGTATTTATCATATTAAGCATTGTCCCTAGGAATGCGTTCGTATTTAGGGTTTCATTTCGACCCCTTTTTTGTTGCATTCTTTTTACTTTTTAACAGCTACTTAAGCTCTTCCGAAATATGTAGACAAAGTACGGTGTTTGATGCCCCATTTTCCTAAAAAAACTCTTTTGTTCCATGGGAAGTAAATTCCAGTCCATTGTTATTCAATATTTCTTCTTGAAATCCGAACGTAGTAAAAAACTTTCTTAAGTATGTCAAAATGCATTTTGACACAATGCATTCATTATTTTCTGTCCACTCTGATAATTTATCCGCAACTATGAGATCCCTACCTCCCTTAATATAGCAATAATCAGCCACTATGGTTTCAAATTGAGAGCTTAGAATACTAGACATAACGGGAGGACATTTAGCTTGTGATGGAGCAGTTGAATCATTCGGGCGGCGTCCCTACTTAGTTTTCTCAATATCTTTAGTTACACCTGGCCAGAATATACATACGGAAGCATGGGTAATCATAGTGGATACACCTTGATGGAGCTTTTCAGGTAGAACAAGTCTGTTATGGTACATAATTACACCACTCACTTATTTAACTTTTCCATCTTTGATTATAGCCAATAATACCTCTGATGCATAATGGGCTAATTTCGCTGATGTAATTATCCTTAGTTGAGATCTATGATTCAGCAACGTCATTACCATATATCTTTCTCTTCTGTTGCTGTGGTATCCTCTATTTCTCCATTAGGATATTGAAATACTGCTTCGGCAATTGTATTTGTTTTATCTGGGAGTACTTATCTATGAGACTGTGTTTCATTCTGATCAGACCAGATTCATAGGCTCTGAAGAACAAGTTTTTTTCTCCTCTAATATGGGATTTTTTTTCTAAAGTCAGGATCTCAAAAAAACTCAATTTTAACATAAACAAAAATAAATTAAAATCCAAAATCGAATTATTGTACAACGGAAAAAGGGAGAAAGTAGATTGAATGTGAATTACAGAGATGAATTAGGAAGAGGATTTGGGGTTCAATGTAATAAGAGTAGGCATGTTACAAAAGAGGGAGTATTCAAATCTTTTTTCTTCTCCACGTATTAAGTTGCTCGAACAACTTAATCTTTAGGAAGTTTAGTGACACATAAAATGCCAAGAATATATACATTTTTTATATCATAAATTTGATGACTTTTTCTTAAAGACATTACAAAAACTTACCATTATAATGCTCTGGAGGGGTTCAACTATATTGGGATTGCAAAAATTCGATATATTTTTTTCGATAGACAGCTTTTTATGAAATAAAGCAGTTCGTAGTCCTTAATAAATAGAGAATGTAAAAAACTGTAGATTTGTGTGGCCGTTTGGGGCAAAAAATAAAACTTTCCAGTTGACAGAGAAAATTTTAAAAATACATAAGGAACCTTGAATATTTTTCTATTAATTGGTGAAAAAAATATATAAGTTGATTGACGGAATCAGTTTTTACGAGATTAAGAAGTTTGTAATAAATAACAGGACTATTTTTTTCTGTTTGAATTGGCTTCTACGTTTTGGGCCAAAAATGTCCCTCCTAATAAATAGATTTTTTTTTTTTTAAATCTAGGTAAGCTGGAATATTTTTCTATTCATTTGTGAAAAAAAACATAAAAATTGATGAACAAAATCAGTTTTTCAGAGATGTAGAAGTTTGTAGGTGTTAATAAATTATGAGACGATTGTCATGTTTGTGTGACTCCTATTTCTTTTCCCGTCATTAAACCTTGTATATTTCCCATCTAAGAAAGTGTAAGTTCCGTGATTGACACATCGACAGTCCTAAATGAAGAGGTACATTATTTGTCTGCTATGATATTTAACGAACTCTGTACGTCATATTTAATAAGCCAGTCTTAAGAACCCAGTGCGATTCAAGGAGAAGAAGGATTTAATTTTCTACCACGAATATCCAGATTTCTAAGTAAATAGCCAATGTATTGTAATCATTGAAGTATTTATGGAAAGAGACACTCCAATTACAACGTAAGAGCCCAGTTTCCAATTCATATTTTGACATTTTTAAGACTTTGTAATATATTTAATAAGAGAGGAATAAATATTTATGGTTTCAAATAAAACTATTCAATTATAATAGCAAATTTAAAATTAAACAATAATGATTGACAGCCTTAAAACTAATAAATATACATTATACAATACATTTGTTAAAGGGTTTGAATGGTTATACTATAGGAACTTATATTTATTTCTGTGTAAATAGGAATTTATAAATATATTATTTTCATTAATTCTTCATTTTGATACAAGATTGTATTTAAAAAAAAAAGAATTCTTCATATTTTTTTATAAAGAGCTCTTAAAACTCTAATAATGGTAAGTTTTACAATTAAATGATTAATGGAACGAGATGATTAAGTCAAAAATTTAAAATTACGAGTATTTGCCGCAATAAAAAAATTAATATTCAAACTCCTTGTAAATAGATTTATTAACCCAAAATGGGTCCGTTATCCTTGAATAAGTAAATAAAGTTCATGCCACATTTGATTTAACCCAAACAATAAGTAGACAAGTAGCGAAACGAGGAAAAAAACAATAAATATATGAAAATGTCTTGGTAAGAATTCAGGCCATCACTCCTTTTCAAATTGTTGTACCGTACCGCCCGCCAGTCATTATAAATGGAAGGATTGCTTTTGTAACGTCAGAGTCGATCATAATATGTTGTTTAGTCATCGTTCTAACACTAATTAGTCATTACTATTATTATATTAAATTCATAAATTTATATTGTGGCTGATGATGGAGTCCCGCAATAAAACATGGAGCTGTGTAGTTACAATTTGTGGCTCACCTAATAATGTGATTGACCCCGATTTCTCTAAGGATTGCTTAAGGAGAAAGAATTAGAAAAGAGTCCGCCATCAAAAGGGTCGCCTTGGAAAGACACCTAGAATTTGTGAAAGTCATTTTGAGGAAAACAACTATTAGAGAGATTTAAGGAATGAACTATTGGGCTTGCCTTGAAAAAGAAAATTAAAATCTGATGCTATTTTTCCAAAAATATTGTACCGGGAAAAAAACCTCTGCTGACCTCAAACGAAAGGGAGCAAAGGGAAGCAAAGAAGAAAAGAAAGGATTTTGTTGATTCCATTTTGAAGGCAATTGAAGAAACAGCATCAATTCCCAATTATTTAGCACGGGCTGTTGTTCCTGATGTTGTTGAGCTTAAATTTGTAGGAGCCTCCGTTCAAACACCCTTGGAACTAGCTGACATATCGTATCGTAGCAAAGTAAATATACCACTTGGCCACTCAAACTTATACAACGAAAACGACCGATTTATGCAGCCAAGGTAGTTTCGCTGTATAAGTTTGAGTCCGGATCTCTGACTTTAAAAATAACTAGATCAACCATGACTAAAGAAGATCTCCTGATTCAAGAACTCAAGTCACTTAGGGAAAAAAATCAGCAACTTCAGGAAACTGTTAAGATCCTCCAATCGGAGAACAAGGAGCTAAAATCTAGATCATATTTTCAAGAGTCAATGAAAGGAGGCCTTGATTTTTTTTTACAAAGGTTCAAAGTAAACTTATTGTCAAAACTTACCTGATTAACATCAGAATCGATCGTAGATCTCAACTATCAGAGGCTATTGCATAAACTATATAACCTAACACACGTTTTTTGTTAGTATTCTACAAGTGAATTTATACATTGATATATGATCATGCTTTGCAGCTACGTCCAGTTGAGGATGTGGACAAATAGGAAGTTCCATTTTATAACTCCAGGAATTCATTTTTTTATCAGTGTGATTCAATCATCAACTCATGAACATTTAGATAACCAACAAAACAGTTATCATTTCATGACATATATTAAAAACGCGAGGAAACTTCTACATTTATATTGATTTATTTGGTATATATGATATTCCAATCAGTTAGATCTATGTATAGTATTGAATGCCTTGCATAAACTGGGTTAATAAAGTCGTATTAGTATTATTTTGATATATTTACTTACAAAATTATTTCATATTGTGGCAGAATGTATGTGGAACTCTTCATAGCGGAACACAAATTGAGCTAACAAATTCAACATTTTTTGAAATTGAGTCCAAAAAGTGGTTAAGTCTGTGGTTGTTTTTTTCATTTTGCTGTCGTGTCGTGTTAGCTCATGAATTACTAAAGTAATCCATGAGCTAACTATAAGTTACAATACATAAATATGTACTAGTTTTTTTTGTTTTTTTAAATATTTGCTTCAATGACGTTCAGTAACAATTAATCAATACAAATTATAGTCTAGTAGTACAATATATTTGCTGGTATTATTACCATTTTAAAAATATATCATTTTTATCATAATTAGTTATAAATTCAATCGTCTATTCATTAAAAAAATCCGATGATCTTTCCAGATATCATGAAAATCTATATTGATACTATTTCGATAATATATTTTATTTTCGCAGATAAATAATATTACTTTTATTTTATGTGTCGAATTCAGGTTATTTTCATTCGAGGTTCGAGATAAGTCCTTGATTGTCCGGTAACAAAGAACCTACTTTTCAATGTTATTTTAGAATTGGAAAATAATGGGATTCATTTTATTGAAATGGTTTCTGATATAAGACCCAAAAATATCCGCCTTTGGACAAAATTAAGATAATCTACTGATAAAACATATTTTTTTAATCCATTAAACACGGAAAAACGTATATATGCGTTTGCGAATGTCCCTCACTTACTGTAGTTAATCAGAAATTAGTTCGTTGATCAGGACTTTCAATTAGAGGGTGGAACTCTCATTTTAATCGAGACAATAAGAAAACTATTAGATAATGATAATGAGAAGCTTCGAATATGCCATAAATTAAGTTCTGATCATTTTAATGTAGAATTCTTCTTTCAATGATAAATGTAATAGGAAAAATGAAACAAATTAAAAGGAGTGCCAATAATGAAATTATCCTATCCAAATCATCTATCTTAAAGCCTACCAAAAAGCCATAATTATTTCAACAAAGTCGATGATGGCGTTGTATGAAGATTTAAAAAAATGAAATTCAGCTTCCCTATGTATTGACATCTCGCCTAAATCAGGATTGCCTTGAAAACTTTTTTCCAGAATTAGATATATTGGTCGAACTAACTTTCATCCTAATGTTGTAGAATCAATAGATCGATTTCTTATTATTGTAATCATTGGCTCTGAGAAGATTAATCTTGAAAATGCTCCAATTAATTTTCAAAATGACGATCATTCCATGATTCAACAAGCCACGATGAGTGTATTATATGAAAAATATTTAAGAGAAAATCATTAATCTATAACAGAGGAAATGTTCGAAGACATTGAAGATTTTGATTTATATATAAATATATTTTTTTTTGATAAACAAGAAGAACACGAGGACAAAGAATCTGGTTGTGAAGATGAAAATATAAACTACAATGTAAGATATTTTGCAAGTATTCCCAACCAAAATCAACTCTCAAGAAGAGGGATTTATATACGTTGTGAGGTATGGGGCATAAAATCTCCTCCACAAATTCCCAAAATTACGCATCCATACTTCATATATTAATGTTCCACCTAGTCCATGATTACAAACTTTATCAAGAGGGGGATTAATTCAACCATCTAAATAATTTTTAAACTTTTCAAAGAAAGTGGAAGATCAATTTAATCAATTCCACGGCGACTAAGTCGATACTAAACCATTTGTTATGGATAGAAGTACTCGAACACTTATTCGACTAAAATATTCTAATAAATTAAATAGGAACCGAATAAATTAGTTAGGAAAATAAGAAGGATGACAACTTTGTCTGTTATAATTTAAATTAATTAAATAAGAAATTTTTATCCTATTCTAATTTATTTTTATTGCGAGTTTTGAAGTAATTCAAGTATTTTTTTTTTTTAATGTTTTCAATATATAAATAATTTCCCTTAATAATATTTTATTTTTAAGGTACATTTTAGTAGTAACAACTGTATAACATTTTATTCTTAATTATTACTTAATAATTATGCATGACTTAAATCAATGAATTTAATAATATATTGACTAATACATTGGGCTGGACTATGAACAAGTCTGTGTAAAACGCGGGAGGGAGACATATGGTACTATTGATAAAAAGCTACGGTTTTGGAAGATAGAATATCACGTGATGCTGCTATAAAAATGGGAATTTTCTATGTTTCATATTACACTAGAAGGGTTAATATAAAAAGTAGTTGAAATTTTAAATTCAGGAATACCTGACTTACTTCGTGAAAATCATGAAAAAACTTCCAAACTTCCATATCACAGATTTATTAACAAATATTAATAAAAGTCGCTAATATCATATGTACATATATGTGTAGTCAAAAAATTATGATTATCACTTAACCCGTAGTAATAAATGACAAGTAAATTTAGACATTCCATCTCCAGCCTCTCCAGTTTTTTAATGAATTCTGATATCGGGGGCTGTTTAAACAATGCACCATCCCTAGAACACCTTCAGGACGGACTGCAGTAGGTTACCTAATCTGGCAAGCTATTGCGAGGGCACCAAAAGTTAAAGTCATTCTTAGATGTTCCGTACTGTACTGATTGTATGTTTTATATGAAGTGTATCAATAAATATTTTTTTAAATTAATTAGTTGTAAGTGTTAAAAAAATAAAGTATTATAACGTATATTTGTGATATTAAGTTAAAGAAGTATAGGTAAAATAAAAAAACACAAATAAAAAACGATTAATTATAACGAAAAATATTAATTATAAATTTTAGTAGTTGCTATATGTACACAGAAAATGAAACAAATTAATAATAACAAACGACACTAAATATTCAAATGGATTCAACAAATTATTAGGGACAAATGATACGAAATTGAAGTTACTAACACTAAATGTAACAAATGAAGTCAACAAATTATTAGGGACAAATTGAACGAAATTGAAGTTATTAAAATTAAATATTACGAATGGATTCGTCAAATTATTAGGGATAAATGTAAATTATAAATATACAAAAATAATGAGACATTCTTATTATATAGAAAGAAATATACTAATTATGAGTAAAAATAAAATCCATCTTTTCCCCATCATACTTCAAATTCCATGTAGAATCCTCATTTTTCGTCATCTAAGTAATTTATAAAGCTAAAAAAGGAACAAATAAACTAATATTTTCAGTATTTAAAACAAACTATTTGCATGCCCTTTGAAGCTAAGATCCCCTTGGAGACCATTCATGCTCTTGTTCTTGATCATATTACTGTAGTTCTCTAACAAGGAAATTATGAAAATTTAGCTCTATGCTAATCCTAAATTTGAAGAAGTGTTTGTTTAATGAATTTTTGAATATTTAAATACATCAATAATAACTTTCTCAATTCTTTACAAGAAGAAACTGATGTTAGACAAACTATTTGCACGCCATTTGAAGCTAAGACCCCTTTGACACCATGTATGCTCTTGTTCTTGGCCATATTACTGTATTTAGGAATAAATGTAATTTATTCTTAAAAAAGTTATTTTATAAATACTTACTCTTACGAATCTAATATTTCAATACTCCATTTTATAATTAGCTTGTTCATGACACTTTTTACTGATAAACAGGATCTTATTTTTGTATAAACGGCTCTTAATATGCTGAAAATCCTCCCTAACTCACAATTTACAATAGGGGTGTTTCTGTAAATTGTCTCCTCAGAATTTGACAGGTCTTGCAAATCGTTGTACCTCGGATTTTCATCTAAAATGTATTTAATTTTGTTTTGAATGGCTCTAGCTTGATATCAACGCATAAATGTTCGACAATAGTCGAGCTAACAAGTACAGGGAGTCTTCCTTCTAATGCAGTAGTGGCCTCGGTAATTGGGTTTGATATTATGATTAATTATTGACAATTCTTCATAAATAAACTCATCATTTATAATCTCCTTAGCTTTAACGACCGTTGGTATTTTTTCATTGTGGTTGTTTAAATATTAGTTGGTTACCTCGGACGAGGGATATATATTCCATAATAAATTAAAAGAAATAAAGCATATATGTTATGCTTGAAGTTGTGTTCTTTTCTTTCATTTTGTTTGCTGTAAATCTTTTATTTTCTCTTTAGTTTCAGATTCATTTATGGGAAGATTCAAACATGTATTGCCATCGGAGAGGATTTTCTCATAAAGAATCAGCCCACTAATGTGAAACTAATTAGTCTTCACTGATAATATAAAATTATTGAAACAAGAGGAGAAATTGTCTACAATAATATAATTACATCATATTTTCATACTATAATTTTTAATTTATACAAAATTGTTTATTATATTATATATTCACATTTTACATTATGGACATTGTTCATATTTTAAACATTGAAACATTATAAAAACTAATGAAGTATATTTTATTTTAATTTAAATGATCATTATAAATTAGTAATAAATATAGAAATTTAAGACTTAAGCTATCTACATGTGATTGTATATCTTCTAGCTTAAATGTTTAAATGCCTAAAAATACATTTATTTATGCATATATTTACACACAATAGTTCGACTTCGAAAATAGAAACTGTCCGTCACTATAATTTTGTATAATTCATTTTATTTATTCTTGGAAATCAAATGATACCTTTTAAAAAAAAAATATTATTTAACATAACTTGTCGACCATATATTAAACTACATAATATATCAACACAAATATTAATCATTATTCACAAAAAAATATAATTAATTGGAATTATAAAAGTTTCCCTTGCAATGATGGTTAAAATAATAATCCATCTTCTTAAATTGCGCAAATATGGTATGATCCAACTTCATGAAATTTTCTTGGGAGATAGATAAGAGTTTCAATTGAATCCAGTAAAATGGATGAATGAATTGAGAGTACCACTTTGGAAATATAAACGATTATCCACGACTTGAATTAATATTTCTATTTTTATTACATAAAAATCTCCTTTTTGTCAGGTAAAAGTGCTCAAACATCCTACCTACATTATTTTTCTCATCTCACATAATTAATTTATAATTAAAAAGTAAAATTAATAAAGCTATATAAAAACTAGAATATTAATATGAAATTAAATATAGATAAGCATAAAATACGAGTGATCGTCTTCAGTATAAAATAAATGAATGACTTCATAGGAAAAACGACATCTTGCTGAAAAAAGAAAAATATTAACCTTACTTTTCCCTCATGCTAACGATCGCGTTTCGTTACTTGGTTTAAAGCTTTAATTGTTATTAAAGGACTCAAGGAAAATAGTGCATAATCAGCAGAAGAAGAACATATTTTTTCCTTCTCTTTGCTGATTGGCAGCTGTCATAAAGTCTATTTTACAGGTCTTGAAGGTAATTTATGAATTACTTTCTGGGCTTAATTTAATTATTTATCTTAACTAGCAAATATTTTTTGATTGCAATAAATTTTTGATAATGATAAGGAGTATCGTAATAATAGATCGACTTTGAGTAAAAAACTTATCCCTCATGAAAATGTTTAATTTTCCAAAAGACATCAATCGAATTGATGAAGGATTTTCATTCATTTTAACTGGATGATTTATTGAAGATGCCGTGGATTTTTTTTTGTCACCCTTATTCGGGACAAGAGCCCAACTCCAACATAATTAGAGGCTCGAAATAATATTACAATAATTGCTTTAAGTAAGTTCATGAAGGAAAATGCATTTTCCAATAACCAATAAGATGATGGAAATGTCAAATGGATTTCTTAGATGATTTCAAAGAAAAAAGAAATCATTCAGACGAAGCGGCTATTGCATCTTTTCTTCAAGAACTTGCTCTTCAGCTACACAATAAGATACGTTGTTGTCTGAATAACAAAATGATATTTTATATTATATTGTTGGCTATATTTTAAACCAAATTAAGACATATCATGTTTGTTCGAACTGTCTTATTTTTGTTATTTTGGACACTAGTGATATTGGCTCATATTCAAAACTCCTTGATCTAAAAGATTATACGGGACAATCATTATATCGCCTTATCAAGGAAGCCTTCGAAGCGATTTCGCTACCTTATTAAAAATAAACAATTTAATGATTTAAGAAATATAATCAAAAGCCTGCAAGATCTAATTGAAAAAGAAACAACAAATATATCCTTAGCGGATTGACATAATATTAAGACAAAATTATTTTTCGAAAATATTGCCAAGTTCGTGTTAAGATCCATGCAAATCTTTTTCGAAAGAGAGGAACAGAGAAAGGAGGCATGAGAAACAATGATCGGACTATTAAAACTGCAAGTATGAATGAAATTGTTCAACACATGCCTTCATTGGATGTAGGGTTCGTACCCCAAACCAACTACCCCTACCCTTTAACCCCTTACCAACTACCTCCTTCCAAACAACCAATTTAATTTAACTTAATGACGTAAATATTAGTAATGAATCAGACTTGTCACTTCTTGAAAGTCAAAGATGAGTTTTCAAATAACGATTAATTTATTTATGATTTATTGATTGTTATTATAATAAGTAATAGTATAATAATAAATGTATAATTTAAGATACAATGGTCAATTATTGCTAGAGGTGGGTACTTGGACTCAATGCTTGCAACTCGACACGGAGTTGAGTTTATATT
Organism: Lepeophtheirus salmonis; assembly: GCF_016086655.4. NCBI lineage: Eukaryota > Metazoa > Arthropoda > Copepoda > Siphonostomatoida > Caligidae > Lepeophtheirus > Lepeophtheirus salmonis. The sequence goes on along the minus strand of NC_092584.1, from coordinate 23,919,835 downwards.
TTGAAGACGATATGACAATCAAAGACTCGAGACTTGTCTTAGAATCCATAGCTAGGTCTTACAACTCAACTTGGTCTCCAAAGCTACTATATTGTTCTCTCAAGAAAAGTTTTAACACTATAGACTCCGTATTTTAGTTATGGACTTGAAATAGCTTGAATGAAATCTGAAGATTACATGAAAATATTCAAGGACTTTGCCATGACTTGGTATTTTACGTGGACTTGCAGTATGAGGGTTTTGTCACGACGCTGATTAATGCTGTGTCGTAAGCTGCAGGAGTGGAAACGACCTTCCGAAATATTTGGAATCTATCGGTAAAATATATATGTAGAAGTGATTAGAAACCTACTAGAATTCAAGTGTTCAAGTGTGGGCTCATTACATTTGAAAGACGACCTATCGGATAATAAATCCTGCCGTTTTACATGTCATGAACGAATAAAATGAAACAAACTAAAGGAAATTTATGTAGATCCGTGAATATTTTTGTATCTGAAATATCAAGAAAATAGAAGCACCTTATCTTTACGAGTCTAAAATAATCTTCCACAAGTTTTCCAATGACAAAAGAAACTCACAAGTAATAAAGAAATCAAGCATGAGCTTGAAGTCTCCAAGTTGTATAATTTTCTGTATAGACCGTATACCACTAAATCCAACTTATAAATGGAATTGATATAAATGTGATTGAAATCAGTGAATTCTACGTTATATACATCAAGGACACTAAAGGAATCTTATTTTTGAACTATTTTTCTCAGAGTAGGAGATGTAGCAGAGTTGACTTTCAAGAAAGGAGTCATGGACGTATGATAAGAAATATCTCTGTTCCTCATTGGATCTTTCATTCGATTATTCTGTTGTTTTATGAAACTCCATAGTTCTTATATGTAGAAGTATAAGATAATTTCTTAGAAGATCTGAAGGAATGTAGCTACAGGGACCATTATTAAAGAGATCAGAAATCATTATCACTGTTATTCTTATTTACTACTTTTGAATAAAAAGGAATTATGTCTTGAATATCTGGAACAATTGAAAAATCGAGCTTTTATTGCGTTTTGAAGGGAATATTCATCATGGTTTGTGAGTTTTCTACTCCTGGCTTCAATCATGGTAGTCCTAGTGATTCTAAAGACTCTGAGTTGAGTCTTCATGCATTTTCATTGAGATATCCAATGAAGATGGCCTAGTGGCTTAGGGTCATACCAAGAGATACAAAATATTAGACACCAAACAAAAAGTTCAAGCTTATGCGGTCAACACTTTAAACAAAGGACTTCATTAGCCTATTTGTTGATAGAAGATGCCAGGAAGGGAGAGTACTCCAGCTAAAGTAGTTCATTTTTCACTAAAATCATCGCTGAATACTCTATGTAGAAATAAATTAGTGTGTTATCAATGGTGAAGTTATCCAATGTAGGCATTTCCAGTACAACAATAGTTTTGGAGGATTATGTCAGTTCTCATACAGATGCCATCCTCACCGACTGTAAGCCTTTTTAACTGGAGACGGTTACATCTAATGGAGAGAGCAACGCATTATACTTCGTTGCTGGATATATTCCCTTTCTTTGGGTATAAAGGTTGATTGCACATCATGCAGGGCATCCTTAATTTTTGAAGACTCTCCTCCTGACAACATCAGTTTCACCGAGGACTTGGATGAGGAAAACGTTGAACTAAATAAATTCATCGAAATCATAAACAGAGGTGAACTCTTAACACAATCTGACCTACTTTTTCGATCCTGTTTAAATGCTCACTCCTATTCCGAATTCATCTATAACTATGCCAAGGTAAAGGATAATTATTTTAAAATGTGCAGTCCAAGAGCACCAATTGTTGAAACATTCATTGAGAGGATGCTTCATAGCTCAGAGGTGGCTATTGAGGCAATAATGAATACGAAGTGTAAAAAAGGACATGGGTGGATCAATCTTCTAACACAAAAGTAACACAAGTGTTCTTTAAGATAATTGGCAAAAATATTACCACTTGTATTGATTATACAATATGCTCGCATGCAAAAAAAGAACCTTAGCTAACAAAAACACCATCAAAAGAAAAATTATTAAGCTCCAATCTTCTTTGAAATGAAATGGCTCTCAATTTGTAGACTTATTTTTATATTTTAAACTTCTTATTGGGGTCCCTATAATAAGCATTTCATCTAAATAAAATTATTTATCCTATTATATTTGATTATTTCGTGAAACTCCTTTAATTTATATTGTTTGTGTTTCTATTAACCTTGTTCTAATCTAAATAATAGATATTGTAAGTTATATGTTTAAAAAGATTACTTCTCCTTGACTCAGCACAATTTTTCGTTTACTTATAGATATTCTAGTATTCCTTGAATATGGTCAGTTGTTAAGAGGCAGTCAAGCTCTTAGATTACTCTCCTCTGAATGGAGGGTGTGCTTCTGAATACTTTTTCTTCAGGCTGTTCTCTTTAGTAAGGACTCTCATTAGACACGAATTCAATTCAAATCATTCTCTAATAGGCCTTCTCTACTTCACGTTGATTTTTTTTTTTTTTTCGTATTTAATCGAAAAACAGAGAAAGAAATCTTTGGTTTCAAATAAAACTTTACAGTTAGAATTGCAAATTAATCAATTCAAAAATATGTTTTGACTGTTTCAAAACAAATAATGAATATATATTATTTGATATGATCTGAAGTCATTTTTGTTTATTAAGAGATTGTAGTAATAATATTATTTACATGGATGGGTTATTTTGATACAAGATCCAACTTTTCATTATCTCTTACATAATATGTTCTAAATTAAAACTCCAAAATTTAGGATCTTTTTAAATTTATGAATAATAGTAAAAGTCAAATTTCCATTCTGCTCTTCAGAAAATTTGAATTTATGTCTTTGCATTTCCCATAATGTTAAAAAACTTTGAAGGATATGTTCAAATATAATTTATATCAATAGTCAGTTGTCCATGATTTTATAAATCATTTTCCTTGACTCCAATTTAGATTGTATTCCAATGTACAAAATTATTAATTAACTACTATTAGATGTAATGATAACATGAATCTACATATATAAGAAGGCAGTTTGGTTAAGTCATCAAATTATAGGTAGAATAGAAAGTGACAAGGATAGATCCAAGCTCCATTTTTTTTGATATTTTAGTATGATCAAGTTTCACTATTATAAATTATTCCAAAATAAATGCAAGAGTACTTACTAGGGATGTGCCACGAGTAAAACTCGTAAATTAATATTAGAGTTTTATGAAGTAAATAAAAAAAGACACAAAAAAACTCGGTTCGTGGGCATAAAAAACAGAGTATCACTCAGAACTCGTCAACGGTTATGATTCTTTCTTTTTTCTTTTTCGAGCCTATTACAGTTCATTTAAAGCTCCCTCAGCTTACTTTCTTTCTTTACAAAATTTAGAATTTATGTTTTCCAACATGTAGAGATATTATATTTTGTTTTTTTTTTTTTCGCAGCGTGTACTCATAATCCCAGTTCGTTTTAAAAATAATCTTCGTTTGATTTTTTTTAAAGAAAGTGGCAGTACTCGACATTGTTTGAAATTAATGAGCGTCTAAAAAAAAAATCTTCTATAAGTGAGAACCGATTGGATTCGAACACTTGAACATTCTTTGTATCATAAAACGTTCATTTCTCAACCAAATTTTTTTAAAAAATCATTGTATTTAATTGACAACTATTTAATTACATTTAGTTAAATAAAATGTTTTTTGTGTGATCATTTGTTTCCTCTCTACAATATTTTCACTTTTTTTTCCTCAACGTGTTTAATGCCTCGTCGGGTAATATGGTACACCTTTTTATATTACAATTTTTGAAGGAGTTCAATATTAAAAAATTATCAATATTTCAATCATTTGACTATATGAACATAAAAGATATTATTACATACCATTTTAGGAAGAAAAAAACAATGAAAAATCCCCTTAATAAATCTGTAAAACTTTAGTTGTTTTTCACAAAATTTATTTTTTCTTTTACGATTACTAATAAACACAAAATATTACGAGGGATTTTTAAATAATCAACAAACCCTTGAATACCCAAATGTTTTAAAATATGTTTATTCTTTTTTGTATTGTTTATTATTTGGTCTAATTTTGTTTTATATTTTCGGCTTGAAGTATAGCTTTTTTGTTGTTGTTTTTTGGGCCATCTGTAGCCACCATAAAGTACCCTGGTTTTCTTCCTCGATTAATTTTCTTTCTATGAGAAGCCTTTGGAAATGGTCAGAATTCTTCGATTGAAATTTCCCATGAATTGTATGAATTTATGTCCTTTCTTTTATTATTGTGTTCAGAACTGTTAATACATATATGGTGATGGTTGAGGCCTCTCACTTACATTTGATCCCATGAAGTCAACTTTTTGAAACACGTCAGAATTCATTGGATATACTCATGTTGTTTTAAATTTATTCTTAATACAGAACAGGGCGCAGTCCAAGATGCACATGCCAACTTAGGAAGACCTTAAATTGATATCGCATTTCCTGGATTTTGTAACCATCCAACATTGCACTTGTTTACCGAAATAAGACTTGAAAGGCCCGAAAAAAGAAACATCCAAGGAGCTACAATTTATTTCATGTGTGAGGAGAAATAGTAAGGAACTCCATTATTTTGGGGATATTGAACTGATTTATAATTTAAGTGAGATTCGTGGTTATCCATAATATGTAGTAGTACCTTTTTGCTTTTAGATACATGAGAATATTTTGATGAAGTGTTTAATAATTAATAAAAAGTTTTGAGATGTCATACTGACATTTTCTTAAATTATAAATTAAAGCACAAAAATATGCTCAAAATACTTAAAACATTTTTTTCCCTATAAATAATTGTTATTAGAGTAGGAATCATTTTATAACCAATACCCCAGGGGAAAAAAATACAATTTGATTAAGTATATCACTTAATATCTAACTTAAAATTATATCAAAAGTACCATCAAACTTTCATATTCTATAAGTTATTGCACGCGCATCTCTTAAAAATTCATTTTATAACAAAAAAAAGTACTGTCCTATGGAAAAGATTGAACTTGATCAAACCAATTTAACATGATAGTTTGTGAAAAAATGGAGTGTACGTTTTCACCCACATTTTGAATTCACTCCCAGTTCACCCCTATATTATCATTAATATGCATTCCTGTTAATGAGCATCTGTTCCACTAAAAACATATTGTTATAACCCTACTATAGATTTATTCACTATAAATTCTTGAATTACGCTTATGAACACGATTCAAATAAGTTAAACTAATTTTTAGATTAATCTTTGGAACATAAATTCCAAAAAAAAAAATGTGGGGTCATCAGTACCTTATATTAAATGTGTTACAGTCTTTCTGGTATAATAGTTATTATAACATCTTTTTATATATTGTACATATATAATATATTCAATTACAAATGCAGACTCCTCTAGAGAACTATATAAATTTGTAAATGACAAGTTTCAATAATTCATTGCAAAAAAAAAATGATTTTTTGACGGACAAGTTTTTTAAAGAGAAAAATATATTAGGCGAGTAACGTGTATTAGAGCGAGTAACGGTTAAAGCTCGTAATTCCTCGAGATTTTTTACTTTTTTTCCTAAAAATGCTATTTTGAAGAAACTCGAACATACTCATGTAGTAAAATTCTGCTCGCGGCAAATTCCTAGTACTTACCATAGAGCTATCACCAAAATAGAGTGACTAATTAGACTGTTGTAGTAGTATATGGCAGCCAAATATTGTCTATATATCAGTGAAGACACCTTTCTATTTTTAGCAATAAAAATATTCTATTAAATAAGCTTGTTCCCTTCCGGTATTTTTATACTATAAATTAAAAATCCTTACATATAAGTAGGGAGAAAGCATTCATCTTAAGGCTATTTGTTATAGTTAATTCATGGTGTTTTGCAGAAATAAGAGTATTTTAGCTCAACCTAAAGCTATGTAAAAAACATTGGATCAAGTACTTATGTGCATTAACTTCTTAGAATTTGTTTTATTTCTGTGTAAAACTCCTTTAATAGATCGGCATATATACTCTTTGATGTACCATACCAGCATTAGGGCCTCCTCTATTCAATTAAAATCTAATAAGGTCTCAAATTTTAAGCACAAGGATTAAGTTGCATTTCTGTGGGCAAATTCAAATTACTATGCGGCATCATATGCTTCTGATTTAAACTTTGCCTTGAGGTTGGAATTTTGCTCACCCAAATTATTTCAGTAATATTTATCGTATAAAACCGCGATACTAAAGCCCTACAATGGCAAAAGTTGTACTAGACGTTAAACCGTCTTTATAATTTACAATTCTCATAATTTAAATATAGATTTTAATTTGAAATATTATTTTAAGAGAAGGAACATTGATAGCAAGATGAAGAGGACACTGTAGCTGGTAAAAAAATACATTACAAACTCCATGTACCTCTTAAACTATTATTTCAACTATCAATTTTTTCTACTAACCGGGTATACTCTAATTCTTTCGATGAACCTTCATTGGCTGAACTATAAGTTGTTCTTTTTAACTGTCAACAATTATTGAAGAAATATATAGTATCATTTGCTTAATATTATTAAAAACTGATTTTCTGACTTTTTGTTCTGTTCAAGGGATCTCGTCTCTGTGTGTTTCACTCGATTGATCTCATCTTTTTTAATGGAAGGATCGTTTATTATGCAGATGCCCCTTCCCTTTCAAGGTGTGTGATATTGACTTCGGACCTCGTGAATCATTGCCTCTATGTTCAAATATACATAAAATCCTCAAAAACTTCTATGGAATAATCGTATACTTCGATAACAACTAATGAGTTCCAAAAAATACAGAATAATCCCCATAAAGCCCAAGTGAGGAACAGAAAGAATTCTCATCGTCCATCCACTGCTCCTTCATTGAAATTCTGAAGTTCTTTTGTTCTTAAGTCAACTCTTCTTCGTTTTTTACTCTAAGAAAAATGTTCACTTTATTAGAGTCCTTCAGTTTCCTTGATGTATATGACGCAGAAATAATTTATCTTAATCACAATTCCATTTATAAGGTGGAGTTTGTGATATATAATCTATATGGATTAACTATATAACCTGGACGCTTGATTTTTTTATTACATGTGTGCCTCTATTGTCATTAAAAAACGAGTAGAAAATAATTAAAGACTCTTACAATAATGTGCCTCTCTTTTCTGGATAGTTTTGTTTCCAATGCTTATTCTATTCTTCTAATAAGTGTATTTATTTCTGTATAAAAATTTGTCATTTCATTTTGTATATGTATAGTGTCACTAATAGTTTGTTGAATCTATTTGTTGTATTTTATTTTAATAACTTCTATATCGTATTATTTGTCCTTTTAAATTTGTCCAATTCTCTGGTTATAATTAATATAATTGTTTTTTTATTTGTATTTTTTTTTTTAATTTATCCATACTTATTTAACTTACTATAACTTATAAGCATACGTTATAAGACTTTAATAAATTATTTTAATAATGTTCCCTTTTTATACGTGACGATAAATACGTCATATTTCGTAACAATTAATATTTCTATAGAAGACTGCGCTTCGTACAAATTAAAATAAAGAAAATAATAATTATATTTGAAATACTGAAATGCCAAACTCATTGTGAATTGATCTTTTCAATGTTGCAATTTTGTTATCTCCTTTGCAAGGAAGGAGTCGAATCTGCTCTCTTGAGATGGATGATCAAGTTGGAAGTATCTTTCTTCGATTTTCTCACTCTGGCTTTGGTTTTATCTCTTGGAGAATATATCTGAAGAGTTTTCGTATTTTTGTCACATCAAAAATATTTTCGCAGTCGTAAGTTACGTTGTACCTGGATTTACAAACAACAAAGAACAACTGCATGAATGGTCTCTAGGGAGTCTTAACTTCAAAATGGTGTGCAAGGTGTTTGTCTAGCATCCGTTTCTTCAGATAAACACTTGTGCGTGCTCTATGGATTCGAATATATAGATGTGGAATTTATTTAAGATAATTTTAAGTTTTTATTTAGTGTATTTGAAGTATTATAGGAAGAAGATGGATTTTATTTCTATTAATAATTGGTTTATTAATTTCTTAGAAAAACACCTCATTATATTTTGTATATATATAATTTACATTTGTTACTTTTAATTTGTTGAATTCATTTGTAATATGGTCTTTAATATTAAGAACTTCTATGTCGTATCATTTTTCATTATTATTAATTTTTTTGATTTTCTATGTGAAACTTCTATTAAAATTTATAATTATTATTTTTTGTAATAGTTAATCGTTATTTTAATTTTTTTTTATATTTTACAGGTTTAATTTTTAAGACCAAATTTCAGAATGTAAGGAATCAATTTAAGTGATTAAAAATTGATCTTGAGCAGTATCACAAAAAACAAATATAAACATATAGATTTTTTCCATAATCTATATACGTTAACATTTTTAGCGATTTTTTTTTTGCCTTATATATAAGACATATAGATTTTGAGATTAGTTTTTTACGTAGTTACAGAGATCTCGAACAACTCTGGTTTTTGTTTTTTTTTGGTTTCCTTTTTTTTGACAAAAAGTATTTTGTATTGAAATTCAATATTGAGATTTTATATTTACAAGAAATTCGTATTTTCCTGGAAGCTGGCATTTTTAATTGAACAACATTTTATAATTCGAGCTATACTCTTGAGTATTAAAATAGATAAGCTATACTTTTCTTTTTTATTTAGTACTTGCATTAGTACCAGGCATTGTCCGGAGTAATTAGGCCTCGGCTAAAAGACAAATTTGGCTTAAATAATATAAAATATATTTCTTCTAGAAATCTTCAATGTTACTCTCTGTTTTTACTAACAACATAACAAATCAATATGTATATCAATCCAAATGTTTTCTCGACTCAGGAATTAAAGAATAATAATAAGAGTTTGAAGAAAAAAAAAAAAAAAAGTTAAATGTTGGGAGTACTGATGAGTCATTTATTCTTTTATTCTTATCAAAATGAACAATTCATACAAATAATATTACTCAAAAATGACTTCAGATCCAATCAAAAAATATATTCATTATTTCTTTTGAAACAGTCAAGACATATTTTTGAATTTGTGAATTTGCAATTCTAACTGAGAAGTTTTATTTGAAACCATCAAGATTTCTTACTCTCTCATTTGATTAAATACGAAACAAAAAAAAAAGAGGACTTCTTGAGCTGTATATATAAGAATTAAAGCCTTTGAATGATTATACGCAAATTAATAGCTTTCCTTATATATTGAGTTGTAAACCCTAAACACAACGGCGTGGCGTACCTTTTATAAATTTGTTGTTGAGTCGCTATTAAAAAAGGTATTTCACTCTTGGGATCCAAATCCCGAATGGAAGGGCTTAAGGAAGAAAAAAACTTCATAAAATAAACTAAATTAACTAAAAAATTAAAGCTCACTTCCTTCACTTACAATGTGGAGTAGGGAAGGCCGAATAAAAATTATTGGAATTGAATTGGCGTTTATTAAGAGACCTCACTAAAGAGAGCTGCCTTAAGAAAAAGTCTTCAGAAACATACCTTCTATTCAGAGGAAAGTGATCTATAGAGCTTGACTGCCTCTTGACAACTAAAGATATTATAAAAATGTATATATGTATGTATTTACTTTTTCATTCCATTTTCTACAAATTATAATTTTTAATTTTTTTAAAAGTTATTATATTAGAATGGATATTTAAGAAGACCTATTTCCAGATTTAGGAAATTAGATTTATATACATTTATGATTTAGTATATACCCAGTCGGGACTCAATCACCGAATTTGTTAATTTGCAATTCTAACTGAAAAGCTTTATTTAAAACCATCAAGATTTCTTACTCTCTTTTAATATTAAATACGAAACAAACAAAAAGAGGAATATAGAGCCAAATATATAATGTGGAGTAAGGAATGCTCAGTAAAAAATTATATGAATTGAATTTGAGTCTATTATAAGACCTCACTAAAGAGAGCAATTGAAGAAAAATTCTTCAATAGCACACCACCTTCTATTCAGAGGAAAGTGATCTAAAGAGTTTGCCTCTTAACAACTATGTAAAATATTCCAAAATTGTATATTTAGTTATTTTTTTCATTTCATTTTCTACGAATTATAATTTGTAATTTTTATTATTAGTTATTTTGCGTTATATTAGAATAATTTGATATTTAAGAAGACATATTTCGAAGGACATTAGATTTATATACAATATGCATATATGATTTAGTATATACGTAGTCGGGACTCAATCACTGTGAGATAATTTCGAGTCACAGTTTTATAAAATATAAAGTCGATTGCAAGTACAGTCTTGAGTCCAAGCCCCTATCTCTGCTTATTAGTATAAATCGTTTATTATACAATATAACTCAATTCCTTGTTAATTCATCAGCATCCGAGTATCAAGGTGAAGTCTCCTTCTTCAGTAAGTGTCCCTCCCAACACAATAATATTTTGATAAATTGAATTTGATAAATAATATTTTCCAATCATTCATACTTAATTTAATAAAGAAAGATCAATAAAATTGATGTGCAAAATAGATATTTATTTTCTAGAAAAATCAAAGGTTAAAATTTAAAAAACCATACTCGTATATTCAAAATCGGTGCTAAAATATGTAAAAGAATAAGCCTTCAAGTGAGTTCCAGTAATAATTAAAAGTTTTTAGTTCCTTTCACTATCTACTATTCTTAAAACTTTTAATAATTACTCATACAAGAACCTTTAGAAAGTACCATTGGTTTGATGGATGACGGGGATCGTTATATAATATATTAAATATATTTCATGACTTATTTATTGAGCTTTTATTGATTAAACACAGAAAGATTAAATTTTTACTCTCAATGATAGAATCAATACTTATGTAAATGGGAGATTATATCAAGTATCATTATTATTTGGTGGTGGGGTAATCCACTTATGTAAAAATAATAACAAGGCTTAATGGTTGAATAATATGACATTTAAAAAACATATTTATGTATACATTATTGTATTTCTAGAGCGTACTAAGACTTAATTTCGATTGTAGTTATTAATTTTACATAACTCCTTCACTATTTTATTTACAAGAATGTACGAGACTTCTATCTCTCTTACAATCTTCCTCAGGGGCTGAACAGGGTCTTCATCAATGAGTTCCTTGCTAATGTTGACCAGGTCGTTGTTATGGGCGTCAATACAGAGCTTGTTGATGTCAATCTTAGCATCAATGCCCTTACACTCTATAAACTTATGATCAAATCGTGAAAAGTTTTTTATAGTGTTCACAGAGAGATTATTCAAAAGTTTCATCTCCATATTTATACTTCATTCCGGCAAGAATTGGAGTGTGACTCCTGCAGGCATGTGTTGAATTGCAACAGAAAACCGACTCAGTACTTCTACCCTCAACAGTTGATAGTGATGGGGGTCCTTTACAATTATTTTCATGAGTAAATATGGACTCCCAAGAGTCGGGGTATCAATAGCCTTTCCGCTATATATATATATATATGGTTACCGGAACAAACTTTTTAAATTATTATTATAGTACAACATGGCCCAATAGTCACCGGATTTAAGTGTATCACTGTACTAAGAGGTCATATCCAGTTCCCATGTAGTTATTTAAAGACATAAAAAAAACTGTAGTAGGCGTTTTCCTGGACTCCCTGACGACGGTCACACAAATATCTTAGGACAGGTCCAGTCCAGTCATAAAATCAGTCCTATTTGTTCTTTGTACTGTACTGTACTATAAATTATTTTTAAATTGGGAAATAAAGTTGAGGGACGTTATCAAGGACCGAACTTCATAGTTTTCAGTACTGATACGCAGGACTGAACTGGAAGGGACTGCAGCCTTTGTTGCTAAATAGGAATGGGCAAAGAAAAAAACCCGGCTGAACTATCTCTTTATTTCCCATTTGTTTGTGCAGATTGCCAACAATCATTTACTCTCCTAAAAAGTCGGTTGATTTATGTTTTTTAGGTGGTGGGAACTGAGTCACTTGATATCATTGTCGCATTTTTTGAATCGTTGAATTGAGGGCCTCAGTGTTTTGATGACACTGAGGCCTTCCCTTCGATATAAATCCAAGAAATGCAGTTGAAGGGGTGTAATGGGGCCAAATGTATCAAAAATAGTTCAAAAAAACTCAAAATACTCATTCAAAAGTGGCCTCATCACCCTCAAAAGGCTCTTTCCAAACCCTTTTGTGACAGGCTGGTGTGAAACTCATAGATCTCTTGCATTGGACTTGAGGGGGATGGACCTGAGCTGTTTTCTTTAACTCCTCCGGGTACAACTTGACCATTTTGACAGAGTAATTTTTGGATATACATTTCTGCTGCCGGTAACTTTGCCGCCTAGACTTTTGCAGCTGGTAATTTTGCCTCTAGGAGATTTTGCCGTCAGACATTTTCCCCCGCCTTTTTATATTTTTATATTATCGTCGTCTCGAATTTCACTTTTATATCTCGATCAGATGCCTTGATAGCTAGGAGAAGAAGAAATGATAAAAAGTAATAGTATAATACTAGCACGAACACACTATCTTAAAGATAAACAATGGAAAATTAAAAAGGTTTTATTTATATTTAACTCATTTATGTTAAAATTATAAATTAAAACTATTTACTATAATTATTTAATAACTAAATTTCTATGGTAAAACCTGCTTGATATTACATTTCTTGTTATTTCTGTCCATTTGATGTAAATATAATCAAACCTGCACGTTCTTCCTTTTTCCGTTTGTGCAATAACTCCTTTCTAGAATTTTTAATTTTTTGTTCCTTAAAAAACTTTGAGACATAGGGAATTGGTCTCGTTTAATGAAAAAAAAATCAATTTAGAAGTTAAAAAAATCA